>NW_025963630.1:0-201698 GCF_910591885.1 Bombus terrestris | reverse complement strand
TGGACATCGTTGGACACCGTTGGACATCGTTGGACATCGTTGGACATCGTTGGACACCGTTGGACACCGTTGGACACCGTTGGACACCGTTGGACATCGGTGGACATCGTGGGACACCGTTGGACATCGTTGGACACCGTGGTACAACGTGGGACATCGTTGGACACCGTGGGACAACGTGGGACAACGTGGGACAACGTGGGACACCGTTGGACATCGTTGGACACCGTTGGACACCGTGGGACAACGTGGGACAACGTGGGACAACGTGGGACAACGTGGGACATCGTTGGACACCGTGGGACAACGTGGGACAACGTGGGACACCGTTGGACACCGTTGGACATCGTTGGACATCGTTGGACATCGTGGGACACCGTTGGACATCGTTGGACATCGTTGGACACCGTTGGACATCGTTGGACATCGTTGGACACCGTGGGACAACGTGGGACAACGTGGGACAACGTGGGACACCGTGGGACAACGTGGGACAACGTGGGACAACGTGGGACAACGTGGGACAACGTGGGACAACGTGGGACAACGTGGGACAACGTGGGACACCGTTGGACAACGTGGGACACCGTTGGACATCGTTGGACACCGTGGGACAACGTGGGACAACGTGGGACAACGTGGGACACCGTGGGACACCGTGGGACAACGTGGGACAACGTGGGACAACGTGGGACAACGTGGGACAACGTGGGACAACGTGGGACAACGTGGGACAACGTGGGACAACGTGGGACAACGTGGGACAACGTGGGACAACGTGGGACAACGTGGGACACCGTTGGACAACGTGGGACACCGTTGGACATCGTTGGACACCGTGGGACAACGTGGGACAACGTGGGACAACGTGGGACACCGTTGGACACCGTTGGACATCGTTGGACATCGTTGGACATCGTTGGACACCGTTGGACACCGTTGGACACCGTTGGACACCGTTGGACATCGGTGGACATCGTGGGACACCGTTGGACACAGTTGGACATCGTTGGACACCGTTGGACACCGTGGGACAACGTGGGACAACGTGGGACAACGTGGGACAACGTGGGACAACGTGGGACATCGTTGGACACCGTTGGACATCGTTGGACACCGTGGTACAACGTGGGACATCGTTGGACACCGTGGGACAACGTGGGACAACGTGGGACAACGTGGGACACCGTGGGACAACGTGGGACAACGTGGGACAACGTGGGACAACGTGGGACAACGTGGGACAACGTGGGACAACGTGGGACAACGTGGGACACCGTTGGACAACGTGGGACACCGTTGGACATCGTTGGACACCGTGGGACAACGTGGGACAACGTGGGACAACGTGGGACACCGTTGGACACCGTTGGACATCGTTGGACATCGTTGGACATCGTGGGACACCGTTGGACATCGTTGGACATCGTTGGACACCGTTGGACATCGTTGGACATCGTTGGACATCGTTGGACACCGTTGGACACCGTTGGACACCGTTGGACACCGTTGGACATCGGTGGACATCGTGGGACACCGTTGGACACAGTTGGACATCGTTGGACACCGTTGGACACCGTGGGACACCGTTGGACACCGTTGGACATCGTTGGACACCGTGGGACAACGTGGGACACCGTTGGACATCGTTGGACACCGTGGGACAACGTGGGACAACGTGGGACAACGTGGGACACCGTTGGACACCGTTGGACATCGTTGGACACCGTTGGACACCGTGGGACAACGTGGGACAACGTGGGACAACGTGGGACAACGTGGGACAACGTGGGACAACGTGGGACAACGTGGGACAACGTGGGACAACGTGGGACATCGTGGGACAACGTGGGACATCGTTGGACACCGTGGGACAACGTGGGACAACGTGGGACAACGTGGGACACCGTTGGACACCGTTGGACATCGTTGGACATCGTTGGACATCGTGGGACACCGTTGGACATCGTTGGACATCGTTGGACACCGTTGGACATCGTTGGACATCGTTGGACATCGTTGGACACCGTTGGACATCGTTGGACATCGTTGGACACCGTGGGACAACGTGGGACAACGTGGGACAACGTGGGACAACGTGGGACAACGTGGGACAACGTGGGACACCGTTGGACAACGTGGGACACCGTTGGACATCGTTGGACATCGTTGGACATCGTTGGACATCGTTGGACACCGTTGGACACCGTTGGACACCGTTGGACACCGTTGGACATCGGTGGACACCGTGGGACAACGTGGGACAACGTGGGACACCGTTGGACACCGTTGGACATCGTTGGACACCGTTGGACACCGTGGGACAACGTGGGACAACGTGGGACAACGTGGGAAACCATGGAACAACGTGGGACAACGTGGGACACCGTTGGACATCGTTGGGCAACGTGGGACAACGTGGGACAACGTGGGACAACGTGGGACAACGTGGGACAACGTGGGACAACGTGGGACATCGTGGGACAACGTGGGACAACGTGGGACAACGTGGGACAACGTGGGACACCGTTGGACAACGTGGGACACCGTTGGACATCGTTGGACACCGTGGGACAACGTGGGACAACGTGGGACAACGTGGGACAACGTGGGACAACGTGGGACAATGTGGGACAACGTGGGACAACGTGGGACAACGTGGGACAACGTGGGACATCGTGGGACAACGTGGGACAACGTGGGACAACGTGGGACACCGGTGGACACCGTTGGACATCGTTGGACACCGTTGGACACCGTGGGACAACGTGGGACAACGTGGGACAACGTGGGACAACGTGGGACAACGTGGGACAACGTGGGACAACGTGGGACATCGTGGGACAACGTGGGACAACGTGGGACAACGTGGGACAACGTGGGACACCGTTGGACAACGTGGGACACCGTTGGACATCGTTGGACACCGTGGGACAACGTGGGACAACGTGGGACAACGTGGGACACCGTTGGACACCGTTGGACATCGTTGGACATCGTTGGACATCGTGGGACACCGTTGGACATCGTTGGACATCGTTGGACACCGTTGGACATCGTTGGACATCGTTGGACATCGTTGGACACCGTTGGACACCGTTGGACACCGTTGGACACCGTTGGACATCGGTGGACATCGTGGGACACCGTTGGACACAGTTGGACATCGTTGGACACCGTTGGACACCGTGGGACAACGTGGGACAACGTGGGACAACGTGGGACAACGTGGGACAACGTGGGACATCGTTGGACACCGTTGGACATCGTTGGACACCGTGGTACAACGTGGGACATCGTTGGACACCGTGGGACAACGTGGGACAACGTGGGACAACGTGGGACACCGTTGGACATCGTTGGACACCGTTGGACACCGTGGGACAACGTGGGACAACGTGGGACAACGTGGGACAACGTGGGACAACGTGGGACAACGTGGGACAACGTGGGACATCGTGGGACAACGTGGGACAACGTGGGACAACGTGGGACAACGTGGGACAACGTGGGACAACGTGGGACATCGTGGGACATCGTTGGACACCGTTGGACACCGTTGGACACCGTTGGACACCGTTGGACATCGGTGGACATCGTGGGACACCGTTGGACACCGTGGGACACCGTTGGACACCGTTGGACATCGTTGGACACCGTGGGACAACGTGGGACAACGTGGGACAACGTGGGACAACGTGGGACACCGTTGGACAACGTGGGACACCGTTGGACATCGTTGGACACCGTGAGACAACGTGGGACAACGTGGGACAACGTGGGACAACGTGGGACAACGTGGGACAACGTGGGACAACGTGGGACAACGTGGGACAACGTGGGACATCGTGGGACAACGTGGGACAACGTGGGACAACGTGGGACAACGTGGGACAACGTGGGACACCGTTGGACATCGTTGGACACCGTGGGACAACGTGGGACAACGTGGGACAACGTGGGACACCGTTGGACACCGTTGGACATCGTTGGACACCGTTGGACACCGTGGGACAACGTGGGACAACGTGGGACAACGTGGGACAACGTGGGACAACGTGGGACAACGTGGGACAACGTGGGACATCGTGGGACAACGTGGGACAACGTGGGACAACGTGGGACAACGTGGGACACCGTTGGACATCGTTGGACACCGTGGGACAACGTGGGACAACGTGGGACAACGTGGGACAACGTGGGACAACGTGGGACAACGTGGGACATCGTGGGACAACGTGGGACAACGTGGGACAACGTGGGACAACGTGGGACACCGTTGGACATCGTTGGACACCGTGGGACAACGTGGGACAACGTGGGACAACGTGGGACACCGTTGGACACCGTTGGACATCGTTGGACATCGTTGGACATCGTGGGACACCGTTGGACATCGTTGGACATCGTTGGACACCGTTGGACATCGTTGGACATCGTTGGACATCGTTGGACACCGTTGGACACCGTTGGACACCGTTGGACACCGTTGGACATCGGTGGACATCGTGGGACACCGTTGGACACAGTTGGACATCGTTGGACACCGTTGGACACCGTGGGACACCGTTGGACACCGTTGGACATCGTTGGACACCGTGGGACAACGTGGGACACCGTTGGACATCGTTGGACACCGTGGGACAACGTGGGACAACGTGGGACAACGTGGGACACCGTTGGACACCGTTGGACATCGTTGGACACCGTTGGACACCGTGGGACAACGTGGGACAACGTGGGACAACGTGGGACAACGTGGGACAACGTGGGACAACGTGGGACAACGTGGGACAACGTGGGACAACGTGGGACAACGTGGGACATCGTGGGACAACGTGGGACAACATGGGACAACGTGGGACAACGTGGGACACCGTTGGACAACGTGGGACACCGTTGGACATCGTTGGACATCGTTGGACATCGTTGGACACCGTGGGACAACGTGGGACAACGTGGGACAACGTGGGACAACGTGGGACAACGTGGGACAACGTGGGACACCGTTGGACAACGTGGGACACCGTTGGACATCGTTGGACATCGTTGGACATCGTTGGACATCGTTGGACACCGTTGGACACCGTTGGACACCGTTGGACACCGTTGGACATCGGTGGACATCGTGGGACACAGTTGGACACCGTTGGACATCGTTGGACACCGTGGGACAACGTGGGACAACGTGGGACACCGTTGGACACCGTTGGACACCGTTGGACACCGTTGGACATCGTTGGACACCGTGGGACAACGTGGGACAACGTGGGACAACGTGGGACACCGTTGGACACCGTTGGACATCGTTGGACACCGTTGGACATCGTTGGACATCGTTGGACATCGTTGGACATCGGTGGACATCGTGGGACACCGTTGGACAACGTGGGACACCGTTGGACATCGTTGGACACCGTGGGACAACGTGGGACAACGTGGGACAACGTGGGACACCGTTGGACACCGTGGGACATCGTTGGACATCGTTGGACATCGTGGGACACCGTTGGACATCGTTGGACATCGTTGGACACCGTTGGACATCGTTGGACATCGTTGGACATCGTTGGACACCGTTGGACACCGTTGGACACCGTTGGACACCGTTGGACATCGGTGGACATCGTGGGACACCGTTGGACACAGTTGGACATCGTTGGACACCGTTGGACACCGTGGGACAACGTGGGACAACGTGGGACAACGTGGGACAACGTGGGACAACGTGGGACAACGTGGGACAACGTGGGACACCGTTGGACACCGTGGGACACCGTTGGACAACGTGGGACAACGTGGGACAACGTGGGACAACGTGGGACACCGTTGGACACCGTGGGACACCGTTGGACACCGTTGGACATCGTAGGACAACGTGGGACAACGTGGGACAACGTGGGACAACGTGGGACAACGTGGGACAACGTGGGACAACGTGGGACAACGTGGGACACCGTTGGACACCGTTGGACATCGTAGGACAACGTGGGACAACGTGGGACAACGTGGGACAACGTGGGAAACCATGGAACAACGTGGGACAACGTGGGACAACGTGGGAAAACGTGGGACACCGTTGGACATCGTTGGACACCGTGGGACATCGTGGGACAACGTGGGACACCGTTGGACACCGTTGGACACCGTTGGACACCGTTGGACACCGTGGGACAACGTGGGACAACGTGGGACAACGTGGGACAACGTGGGACAACGTGGGACAACGTGGGACAACGTGGGACACCGTTGGACAACGTGGGACACCGTTGGACACCGTTGGACATCGTTGGACATCGTTGGACATCGTTGGACACCGTTGGACACCGTTGGACACCGTTGGACACCGTTGGACATCGGTGGACATCGTGGGACACCGTTGGACATCGTTGGACACCGTGGGACAACGTGGGACAACGTGGGACAACGTGGGACAACGTGGGACACAGTTGGACACCGTTGGACATCGTTGGACACCGTTGGACACCGTGGGACAACGTGGGACAACGTGGGACAACGTGGGACAACGTGGGACAACGTGGGACAACGTGGGACAACGTGGGACAACGTGGGACAACGTGGGACAACGTGGGACAACGTGGGACAACGTGGGACAACGTGGGACAACGTGGGACACCGTTGGACATCGTTGGACACCGTTGGACATCGTTGGACATCGTTGGACATCGTTGGACATCGGTGGACATCGTGGGACACCGTTGGACAACGTGGGACACCGTTGGACATCGTTGGACACCGTGGGACAACGTGGGACAACGTGGGACAACGTGGGACACCGTTGGACACCGTTGGACATCGTTGGACATCGTTGGACATCGTGGGACACCGTTGGACATCGTTGGACATCGTTGGACACCGTTGGACATCGTTGGACATCGTTGGACATCGTTGGACACCGTTGGACACCGTTGGACACCGTTGGACACCGTTGGACATCGGTGGACATCGTGGGACACCGTTGGACACAGTTGGACATCGTTGGACACCGTTGGACACCGTGGGACAACGTGGGACAACGTGGGACAACGTGGGACAACGTGGGACAACGTGGGACAACGTGGGACAACGTGGGACAACGTGGGACAACGTGGGACACCGTTGGACATCGTTGGACATCGTTGGACACCGTTGGACATCGTTGGACATCGTTGGACAACGTGGGACAACGTGGGACACCGTTGGACACCGTTGGACATCGTTGGACATCGTTGGACATCGTGGGACACCGTTGGACATCGTTGGACATCGTTGGACACCGTTGGACATCGTTGGACATCGTGGGACAACGTGGGACACCGTTGGACACCGTTGGACATCGTTGGACATCGTTGGACATCGTGGGACACCGTTGGACATCGTTGGACATCGTTGGACACCGTTGGACATCGTTGGACATCGTTGGACATCGTTGGACACCGTTGGACACCGTTGGACACCGTTGGACACCGTTGGACATCGGTGGACATCGTGGGACACCGTTGGACACAGTTGGACATCGTTGGACACCGTTGGACACCGTGGGACAACGTGGGACACCGTTGGACACCGTGGGACACCGTTGGACACCGTTGGACATCGTAGGACAACGTGGGACAACGTGGGACAACGTGGGACAACGTGGGACAACGTGGGACAACGTGGGACAACGTGGGACAACGTGGGACACCGTTGGACACCGTTGGACATCGTAGGACAACGTGGGACAACGTGGGACAACGTGGGACAACGTGGGAAACCATGGAACAACGTGGGACAACGTGGGACAACGTGGGAAAACGTGGGACACCGTTGGACATCGTTGGACACCGTGGGACATCGTGGGACAACGTGGGACACCGTTGGACATCGTAGGACAACGTGGGACAACGTGGGACAACGTGGGACAACGTGGGACACCGTTGGACACCGTTGGACATCGTTGGACATCGTTGGACATCGTGGGACACCGTTGGACATCGTTGGACATCGTTGGACACCGTTGGACATCGTTGGACATCGTTGGACATCGTTGGACACCGTTGGACACCGTTGGACACCGTTGGACACCGTTGGACATCGGTGGACATCGTGGGACACCGTTGGACACAGTTGGACATCGTTGGACACCGTTGGACACCGTGGGACAACGTGGGACAACGTGGGACAACGTGGGACAACGTGGGACAACGTGGGACAACGTGGGACAACGTGGGACACGGTTGGACACCGTGGGACACCGTTGGACAACGTGGGACAACGTGGGACAACGTGGGACAACGTGGGACACCGTTGGACACCGTGGGACACCGTTGGACACCGTTGGACATCGTAGGACAACGTGGGACAACGTGGGACAACGTGGGACAACGTGGGACAACGTGGGACAACGTGGGACAACGTGGGACAACGTGGGACACCGTTGGACACCGTTGGACATCGTAGGACAACGTGGGACAACGTGAGACAACGTGGGACAACGTGGGAAACCATGGAACAACGTGGGACAACGTGGGACAACGTGGGAAAACGTGGGACACCGTTGGACATCGTTGGACACCGTGGGACATCGTGGGACAACGTGGGACACCGTTGGACACCGTTGGACATCGTTGGACACCGTTGGACACCGTGGGACAACGTGGGACAACGTGGGACAACGTGGGACAACGTGGGACAACGTGGGACAACGTGGGACAACGTGGGACACCGTTGGACACCGTGGGACACCGTTGGACACCGTTGGACATCGTTGGACATCGTTGGACATCGTTGGACACCGTTGGACACCGTTGGACACCGTTGGACACCGTTGGACATCGGTGGACATCGTGGGACACCGTTGGACATCGTTGGACACCGTGGGACAACGTGGGACAACGTGGGACAACGTGGGACAACGTGGGACACAGTTGGACACCGTTGGACATCGTTGGACACCGTTGGACACCGTGGGACAACGTGGGACAACGTGGGACAACGTGGGACAACGTGGGACAACGTGGGACAACGTGGGACAACGTGGGACAACGTGGGACAACGTGGGACAACGTGGGACAACGTGGGACAACGTGGGACACCGTTGGACATCGTTGGACACCGTTGGACATCGTTGGACATCGTTGGACATCGTTGGACATCGGTGGACATCGTGGGACACCGTTGGACAACGTGGGACACCGTTGGACATCGTTGGACACCGTGGGACAACGTGGGACAACGTGGGACAACGTGGGACACCGTTGGACACCGTTGGACATCGTTGGACATCGTTGGACATCGTGGGACACCGTTGGACATCGTTGGACATCGTTGGACACCGTTGGACATCGTTGGACATCGTTGGACATCGTTGGACACCGTTGGACACCGTTGGACACCGTTGGACACCGTTGGACATCGGTGGACATCGTGGGACACCGTTGGACACAGTTGGACATCGTTGGACACCGTTGGACACCGTGGGACAACGTGGGACAACGTGGGACAACGTGGGACAACGTGGGACAACGTGGGACAACGTGGGACAACGTGGGACAACGTGGGACAACGTGGGACACCGTTGGACACCGTGGGACACCGTTGGACAACGTGGGACAACGTGGGACAACGTGGGACAACGTGGGACACCGTTGGACACCGTGGGACACCGTTGGACATCGTTGGACACCGTGGGACAACGTGGGACAACGTGGGACAACGTGGGACAACGTGGGACACAGTTGGACACCGTTGGACATCGTTGGACACCGTTGGACACCGTTGGACATCGTTGGACACCGTTGGACACCGTGGGACAACGTGGGACAACGTGGGACAACGTGGGACAACGTGGGACAACGTGGGACAACGTGGGACAACGTGGGACAACGTGGGACATCGTGGGACAACGTGGGACAACGTGGGACAACGTGGGACACCGTTGGACAACGTGGGACACCGTTGGACATCGTTGGACACCGTGGGACAACGTGGGACAACGTGGGACAACGTGGGACACAGTTGGACACCGTTGGACACCGTTGGACACCGTTGGACATCGTTGGACACCGTGGGACAACGTGGGACAACGTGGGACAACGTGGGAAACCATGGAACAACGTGGGACAACGTGGGACACCGTTGGACATCTTTGGGCAACGTGGGACAACGTGGGACAACGTGGGACAACGTGGGACACCGTTGGACACCGTGGGACACCGTTGGACACCGTTGGACATCGTTGGACACCGTGGGACAACGTGGGACAACGTGGGACAACGTGGGACAACGTGGGACAACGTGGGACAACGTGGGACAACGTGGGACAACGTGGGACATCGTTGGACACCGTTGGACATCGCTGGACACCGTGGTACAACGTGGGACATCGTTGGACACCGTGGGACAACGTGGGACAACGTGGGACAACGTGGGACAACGTGGGACACCGTTGGACATCGTTGGACACCGTTGGACACCGTGGGACAACGTGGGACAACGTGGGACAACGTGGGACAACGTGGGACAACGTGGGACAACGTGGGACAACGTGGGACAACGTGGGACATCGTGGGACAACGTGGGACAACGTGGGTCAACGTGGGACAACGTGGGACACCGTTGGACAACATGGGACACCGTTGGACATCGTTGGACATCGTTGGACATCGTTGGACATCGTTGGACACCGTTGGACACCGTTGGACACCGTTGGACACCGTTGGACATCGGTGGACATCGTGGGACACAGTTGGACACCGTTGGACATCGTTGGACACAGTGGGACAACGTGGGACAACGTGGGACACCGTTGGACACCGTTGGACACCGTTGGACACCGTTGGACATCGTTGGACACCGTGGGACAACGTGGGACAACGTGGGACAACGTGGGAAACAATGGAACAACGTGGGACAACGTGGGACACCGTTGGACATCGTTGGGCAACGTGGGACAACGTGGGACAACGTGGGACAACGTGGGACAACGTGGGACAACGTGGGACACCGTTGGACACCGTGGGACACCGTTGGACAACGTGGGACAACGTGGGACAACGTGGGACAACGTGGGACAACGTGGGACATCGTGGGACAACGTGGGACAACGTGGGACAACGTGGGACAACGTGGGACACCGTTGGACAACGTGGGACACCGTTGGACATCGTTGGACACCGTGGGACAACGTGGGACAACGTGGGACAACGTGGGACAACGTGGGACAACGTGGGACAACGTGGGACAACGTGGGACAACGTGGGACAACGTGGGACATCGTGGGACAACGTGGGACAACGTGGGACAACGTGGGACAACGTGGGACACCGTTGGACATCGTTGGACACCGTGGGACAACGTGGGACAACGTGGGACAACGTGGGACACCGTCGGACACCGTTGGACATCGTTGGACACCGTTGGACACCGTGGGACAACGTGGGACAACGTGGGACAACGTGGGACAACGTGGGACAACGTGGGACAACGTGGGACAACGTGGGACATCGTGGGACAACGTGGGACAACGTGGGACAACGTGGGACACCGTTGGACAACGTGGGACACCGTTGGACATCGTTGGACACCGTGGGACAACGTGGGACAACGTGGGACAACGTGGAACACCGTTGGACACCGTTGGACATCGTTGGACATCGTTGGACATCGTGGGACACCGTTGGACATCGTTGGACATCGTTGGACACCGTTGGACATCGTTGGACATCGTTGGACATCGTTGGACACCGTTGGACACCGTTGGACACCGTTGGACACCGTTGGACATCGGTGGACATCGTGGGACACCGTTGGACACAGTTGGACATCGTTGGACACCGTTGGACACCGTGGGACACCGTTGGACACCGTTGGACATCGTTGGACACCGTGGGACAACGTGGGACACCGTTGGACATCGTTGGACACCGTGGGACAACGTGGGACAACGTGGGACAACGTGGGACACCGTTGGACACCGTTGGACATCGTTGGACACCGTTGGACACCGTGGGACAACGTGGGACAACGTGGGACAACGTGGGACAACGTGGGACAACGTGGGACAACGTGGGACAACGTGGGACAACGTGGGACAACGTGGGACATCGTGGGACAACGTGGGACATCGTTGGACACCGTGGGACAACGTGGGACAACGTGGGACAACGTGGGACACCGTTGGACACCGTTGGACATCGTTGGACATCGTTGGACATCGTGGGACACCGTTGGACATCGTTGGACATCGTTGGACACCGTTGGACATCGTTGGACATCGTTGGACATCGTTGGACACCGTTGGACATCGTTGGACATCGTTGGACACCGTGGGACAACGTGGGACAACGTGGGACAACGTGGGACAACGTGGGACACCGTTGGACAACGTGGGACACCGTTGGACAACGTGGGACACCGTTGGACATCGTTGGACATCGTTGGACATCGTTGGACATCGTTGGACACCGTTGGACACCGTTGGACACCGTTGGACACCGTTGGACATCGGTGGACATCGTGGGACACAGTTGGACACCGTTGGACATCGTTGGACACCGTGGGACAACGTGGGACAACGTGGGACACCGTTGGACACCGTTGGGCACCGTTGGACACCGTTGGACATCGTTGGACACCGTGGGACAACGTGGGACAACGTGGGACAACGTGGGAAACCATGGAACAACGTGGGACAACGTGGGACACCGTTGGACATCGTTGGGCAACGTGGGACAACGTGGGACAACGTGGGACAACGTGGGACAACGTGGGACAACGTGGGACAACGTGGGACATCGTGGGACAACGTGGGACAACGTGGGACAACGTGGGACAACGTGGGACACCGTTGGACAACGTGGGACACCGTTGGACATCGTTGGACACCGTGGGACAACGTGGGACAACGTGGGACAACGTGGGACAACGTGGGACAACGTGGGACAACGTGGGACAACGTGGGACAACGTGGGACAACGTGGGACAACGTGGGACATCGTGGGACAACGTGGGACAACGTGGGACAACGTGGGACACCGTTGGACACCGTTGGACATCGTTGGACACCGTTGGACACCGTGGGACAACGTGGGACAACGTGGGACAACGTGGGACAACGTGGGACAACGTGGGACAACGTGGGACAACGTGGGACATCGTGGGACAACGTGGGACAACGTGGGACAACGTGGGACAACGTGGGACACCGTTGGACAACGTGGGACACCGTTGGACATCGTTGGACACCGTGGGACAACGTGGGACAACGTGGGACAACGTGGGACACCGTTGGACACCGTTGGACATCGTTGGACATCGTTGGACATCGTGGGACACCGTTGGACATCGTTGGACATCGTTGGACACCGTTGGACATCGTTGGACATCGTTGGACATCGTTGGACACCGTTGGACACCGTTGGACACCGTTGGACACCGTTGGACATCGGTGGACATCGTGGGACACCGTTGGACACAGTTGGACATCGTTGGACACCGTTGGACACCGTGGGACAACGTGGGACAACGTGGGACAACGTGGGACAACGTGGGACAACGTGGGACACCGTTGGACACCGTTGGACATCGTTGGACACCGTTGGACACCGTGGGACAACGTGGGACAACGTGGGACAACGTGGGACAACGTGGGACAACGTGGGACAACGTGGGACAACGTGGGACAATGTGGGACAACGTGGGACATCGTGGGACAACGTGGGACATCGTTGGACACCGTGGGACAACGTGGGACAACGTGGGACAACGTGGGACACCGTTGGACACCGTTGGACATCGTTGGACATCGTTGGACATCGTGGGACACCGTTGGACATCGTTGGACATCGTTGGACACCGTTGGACATCGTTGGACATCGTTGGACATCGTTGGACACCGTTGGACATCGTTGGACATCGTTGGACACCGTGGGACAACGTGGGACAACGTGGGACAACGTGGGACAACGTGGGACAACGTGGGACAACGTGGGACAACGTTGGACAACGTGGGACACCGTTGGACATCGTTGGACATCGTTGGACATCGTTGGACATCGTTGGACACCGTTGGACACCGTTGGACACCGTTGGACACCGTTGGACATCGGTGGACACCGTGGGACAACGTGGGACAACGTGGGACACCGTTGGACACCGTTGGACACCGTTGGACATCGTTGGACACCGTGGGACAACGTGGGACAACGTGGGACAACGTGGGAAACCATGGAACAACGTGGGACAACGTGGGACACCGTTGGACATCGTTGGGCAACGTGGGACAACGTGGGACAACGTGGGACAACGTGGGACAACGTGGGACAACGTGGGACAACGTGGGACATCGTGGGACAACGTGGGACAACGTGGGACAACGTGGGACAACGTGGGACACCGTTGGACAACGTGGGACACCGTTGGACATCGTTGGACACCGTGGGACAACGTGGGACAACGTGGGACAACGTGGGACAACGTGGGACAACGTGGGACAACGTGGGACAACGTGGGACAACGTGGGACAACGTGGGACAATGTGGGACATCGTGGGACAACGTGGGACAACGAGGGACAACGTGGGACACCGTTGGACACCGTTGGACATCGTTGGACACCGTTGGACACCGTGGGACAACGTGGGACAACGTGGGACAACGTGGGACAACGTGGGACAACGTGGGACAACGTGGGACAACGTGGGACAACGTGGGACATCGTGGGACAACGTGGGACAACGTGGGACAACGTGGGACACCGTTGGACAACGTGGGACACCGTTGGACATCGTTGGACACCGTGGGACAACGTGGGACAACGTGGGACAACGTGGGACACCGTTGGACACCGTTGGACATCGTTGGACATCGTTGGACATCGTGGGACACCGTTGGACATCGTTGGACATCGTTGGACACCGTTGGACATCGTTGGACATCGTTGGACATCGTTGGACACCGTTGGACACCGTTGGACACCGTTGGACACCGTTGGACATCGGTGGACATCGTGGGACACCGTTGGACACAGTTGGACATCGTTGGACACCGTTGGACACCGTGGGACAACGTGGGACAACGTGGGACAACGTGGGACAACGTGGGACAACGTGGGACATCGTTGGACACCGTTGGACATCGTTGGACACCGTGGTACAACGTGGGACATCGTTGGACACCGTGGGACAACGTGGGACAACGTGGGACAACGTGGGACACCGTTGGACATCGTTGGACACCGTTGGACACCGTGGGACAACGTGGGACAACGTGGGACAACGTGGGACAACGTGGGACAACGTGGGACAACGTGGGACAACGTGGGACATCGTGGGACAACGTGGGACAACGTGGGACAACGTGGGACAACGTGGGACAACGTGGGACAACGTGGGACATCGTGGGACATCGTTGGACACCGTTGGACACCGTTGGACACCGTTTTACACCGTTGGACATCGGTGGACATCGTGGGACACCGTTGGACACCGTGGGACACCGTTGGACACCGTTGGACATCGTTGGACACCGTGGGACAACGTGGGACAACGTGGGACAACGTGGGACAACGTGGGACACCGTTGGACACCGTTGGACATCGTTGGACACCGTTGGACACCGTGGGACAACGTGGGACAACGTGGGACAACGTGGGACAACGTGGGACAACGTGGGACAACGTGGGACAACGTGGGACAACGTGGGACATCGTGGGACAACGTGGGACAACGTGGGACAACGTGGGACAACGTGGGACACCGTTGGACATCGTTGGACACCGTGGGACAACGTGGGACAACGTGGGACAACGTGGGACACCGTTGGACACCGTTGGACATCGTTGGACATCGTTGGACATCGTGGGACACCGTTGGACATCGTTGGACATCGTTGGACACCGTTGGACATCGTTGGACACCGTTGGACACCGTTGGACATCGGTGGACATCGTGGGACACAGTTGGACACCGTTGGACATCGTTGGACACCGTGGGACAACGTGGGACAACGTGGGACACCGTTGGACACCGTTGGACACCGTTGGACACCGTTGGACATCGTTGGACACCGTGGGACAACGTGGGAGAACGTGGGACAACGTGGGACACCGTTGGACACCGTTGGACATCGTTGGACACCGTTGGACATCGTTGGACATCGGTGGACATCGTGGGACACAGTTGGACACCGTTGGACATCGTTGGACACCGTGGGACAACGTGGGACAACGTGGGACACCGTTGGACACCGTTGGACACCGTTGGACACCGTTGGACATCGTTGGACACCGTGGGACAACGTGGGACAACGTGGGACAACGTGGGACAACGTGGGACACCGTTGGACACCGTTGGACACCGTTGGACACCGTTGGACATCGTTGGACATCGTTGGACATCGTTGGACATCGTTGGACACCGTTGGACACCGTTGGACACCGTTGGACACCGTTGGACATCGGTGGACATCGTGGGACACAGTTGGACACCGTTGGACATCGTTGGACACCGTGGGACAACGTGGGACAACGTGGGACACCGTTGGACACCGTTGGACACCGTTGGACACCGTTGGACATCGTTGGACACCGTGGGACAACGTGGGACAACGTGGGACAACGTGGGACACCGTTGGACACCGTTGGACATCGTTGGACACCGTTGGACATCGTTGGACATCGTTGGACATCGTTGGACATCGGTGGACATCGTGGGACACCGTTGGACATCGTTGGACACCGTGGGACAACGTGGGACAACGTGGGACAACGTGGGACAACGTGGGACAACGTGGGACATCGTGGGACAACGTGGGACAACGTGGGACAACGTGGGACACCGTTGGACAACGTGGGACACCGTTGGACATCGTTGGACACCGTGGGACAACGTGGGACAACGTGGGACAACGTGGGACACCGTTGGACACCGTTGGACATCGTTGGACATCGTTGGACATCGTGGGACACCGTTGGACATCGTTGGACATCGTTGGACACCGTTGGACATCGTTGGACATCGTTGGACATCGTTGGACATCGGTGGACATCGTGGGACACCGTTGGACATCGTTGGACACCGTGGGACAACGTGGGACAACGTGGGACAACGTGGGACAACGTGGGACACAGTTGGACACCGTTGGACATCGTTGGACACCGTTGGACACCGTGGGACAACGTGGGACAACGTGGGACAACGTGGGACAACGTGGGACAACGTGGGACACCGTTGGACATCGTTGGACACCGTGGGACAACGTGGGACAACGTGGGACAACGTGGGACACCGTTGGACACCGTTGGACATCGTTGGACACCGTTGGACACCGTGGGACAACGTGGGACAACGTGGGACAACGTGGGACAACGTGGGACAACGTGGGACACCGTTGGACACCGTTGGACATCGTTGGACATCGTTGGACATCGTGGGACACCGTTGGACATCGTTGGACATCGTTGGACACCGTTGGACATCGTTGGACATCGTTGGACATCGTTGGACATCGGTGGACATCGTGGGACACCGTTGGACATCGTTGGACACCGTGGGACAACGTGGGACAACGTGGGACAACGTGGGACAACGTGGGACACAGTTGGACACCGTTGGACATCGTTGGACACCGTTGGACACCGTGGGACAACGTGGGACAACGTGGGACAACGTGGGACAACGTGGGACAACGTGGGACAACGTGGGACACCGTTGGACATCGTTGGACACCGTGGGACAACGTGGGACAACGTGGGACAACGTGGGACACCGTTGGACACCGTTGGACATCGTTGGACACCGTTGGACACCGTGGGACAACGTGGGACAACGTGGGACAACGTGGGACAACGTGGGACAACGTGGGACAACGTGGGACAACGTGGGACAACGTGGGACATCGTGGGACAACGTGGGACAACGTGGGACAACGTGGGACAACGTGGGACAACGTGGGACAACGTGGGACAACGTGGGACAACGTGGGACACCGTTGGACATCGTTGGACACCGTGGGACAACGTGGGACAACGTGGGACAACGTGGGACAACGTGGGACATCGTGGGACAACGTGGGACAACGTGGGACAACGTGGGACAACGTGGGACACCGTTGGACAACGTGGGACACCGTTGGACATCGTTGGACACCGTGGGACAACGTGGGACAACGTGGGACAACGTGGGACACCGTTGGACACCGTTGGACATCGTTGGACATCGTTGGACATCGTGGGACACCGTTGGACATCGTTGGACATCGTTGGACACCGTTGGACATCGTTGGACATCGTTGGACATCGTTGGACATCGTTGGACACCGTTGGACACCGTTGGACACCGTTGGACACCGTTGGACATCGGTGGACATCGTGGGACACCGTTGGACACAGTTGGACATCGTTGGACACCGTTGGACACCGTGGGACAACGTGGGACAACGTGGGACAACGTGGGACAACGTGGGACAACGTGGGACAACGTGGGACAACGTGGGACAACGTGGGACAACGTGGGACACCGTTGGACACCGTGGGACACCGTTGGACAACGTGGGACAACGTGGGACAACGTGGGACAACGTGGGACACCGTTGGACACCGTGGGACACCGTTGGACACCGTTGGACATCGTAGGACAACGTGGGACAACGTGGGACAACGTGGGACAACGTGGGACAACGTGGGACAACGTGGGACAACGTGGGACAACGTGGGACACCGTTGGACACCGTTGGACATCGTAGGACAACGTGGGACAACGTGGGACAACGTGGGACAACGTGGGACAACGTGGGAAACCATGGAACAACGTGGGACAACGTGGGACAACGTGGGAAAACGTGGGACACCGTTGGACATCGTTGGACATCGTGGGACAACGTGGGACACCGTTGGACACCGTTGGACACCGTTGGACACCGTTGGACACCGTTGGACATCGGTGGACATCGTGGGACACCGTTGGACATCGTTGGACACCGTGGGACAACGTGGGACAACGTGGGACAACGTGGGACAACGTGGGACACAGTTGGACACCGTTGGACATCGTTGGACACCGTTGGACACCGTGGGACAACGTGGGACAACGTGGGACAACGTGGGACAACGTGGGACAACGTGGGACAACGTGGGACAACGTGGGACAACGTGGGACATCGTGGGACAACGTGGGACAACGTGGGACAACGTGGGACACCGTTGGACAACGTGGGACACCGTTGGACATCGTTGGACACCGTGGGACAACGTGGGACAACGTGGGACAACGTGGGACACAGTTGGACACCGTTGGACACCGTTGGACACCGTTGGACATCGTTGGACACCGTGGGACAACGTGGGACAACGTGGGACAACGTGGGAAACCATGGAACAACGTGGGACAACGTGGGACACCGTTGGACATCTTTGGGCAACGTGGGACAACGTGGGACAACGTGGGACAACGTGGGACACCGTTGGACACCGTGGGACACCGTTGGACACCGTTGGACATCGTTGGACACCGTGGGACAACGTGGGACAACGTGGGACAACGTGGGACAACGTGGGACAACGTGGGACAACGTGGGACAACGTGGGACAACGTGGGACATCGTTGGACACCGTTGGACATCGTTGGACACCGTGGTACAACGTGGGACATCGTTGGACACCGTGGGACAACGTGGGACAACGTGGGACAACGTGGGACACCGTTGGACATCGTTGGACACCGTTGGACACCGTGGGACAACGTGGGACAACGTGGGACAACGTGGGACAACGTGGGACAACGTGGGACAACGTGGGACAACGTGGGACAACGTGGGACATCGTGGGACAACGTGGGACAACGTGGGACAACGTGGGACAACGTGGGACACCGTTGGACAACATGGGACACCGTTGGACATCGTTGGACATCGTTGGACATCGTTGGACATCGTTGGACACCGTTGGACACCGTTGGACACCGTTGGACACCGTTGGACATCGGTGGACATCGTGGGACACAGTTGGACACCGTTGGACATCGTTGGACACAGTGGGACAACGTGGGACAACGTGGGACACCGTTGGACACCGTTGGACACCGTTGGACACCGTTGGACATCGTTGGACACCGTGGGACAACGTGGGACAACGTGGGACAACGTGGGAAACAATGGAACAACGTGGGACAACGTGGGACACCGTTGGACATCGTTGGGCAACGTGGGACAACGTGGGACAACGTGGGACAACGTGGGACAACGTGGGACAACGTGGGACACCGTTGGACACCGTGGGACACCGTTGGACAACGTGGGACAACGTGGGACAACGTGGGACAACGTGGGACAACGTGGGACATCGTGGGACAACGTGGGACAACGTGGGACAACGTGGGACATCGTGGGACAACGTGGGACAACGTGGGACAACGTGGGACAACGTGGGACACCGTTGGACATCGTTGGACACCGTGGGACAACGTGGGACAACGTGGGACAACGTGGGACACCGTTGGACACCGTTGGACATCGTTGGACACCGTTGGACACCGTTGGACAACGTGGGACAACGTGGGACACCGTTGGACACCGTTGGACATCGTTGGACATCGTTGGACATCGTGGGACACCGTTGGACATCGTTGGACATCGTTGGACACCGTTGGACATCGTTGGACATCGTTGGACATCGTTGGACACCGTTGGACACCGTTGGACACCGTTGGACACCGTTGGACATCGGTGGACATCGTGGGACACCGTTGGACACAGTTGGACATCGTTGGACACCGTTGGACACCGTGGGACACCGTTGGACACCGTTGGACATCGTTGGACACCGTGGGACAACGTGGGACACCGTTGGACATCGTTGGACACCGTGGGACAACGTGGGACAACGTGGGACAACGTGGGACACCGTTGGACACCGTTGGACACCGTTGGACACCGTTGGACACCGTGGGACAACGTGGGACAACGTGGGACAACGTGGGACAACGTGGGACAACGTGGGACAACGTGGGACAACGTGGGACAACGTGGGACAACGTGGGACATCGTGGGACAACGTGGGACATCGTTGGACACCGTGGGACAACGTGGGACAACGTGGGACAACGTGGGACACCGTTGGACACCGTTGGACATCGTTGGACATCGTTGGACATCGTGGGACACCGTTGGACATCGTTGGACATCGTTGGACACCGTTGGACATCGTTGGACATCGTTGGACATCGTTGGACACCGTGGGACATCGTTGGACATCGTGGGACACCGTGGGACAACGTGGGACAACGTGGGACAACGTGGGACAACGTGGGACACCGTTGGACAACGTGGGACACCGTTGGACATCGTTGGACATCGTTGGACATTGTTGGACATCGTTGGACACCGTTGGACACCGTTGGACACCGTTGGACACCGTTGGACATCGGTGGACATCGTGGGACACAGTTGGACACCGTTGGACATCGTTGGACACCGTGGGACAACGTGGGACAACGTGGGACACCGTTGGACACCGTTGGGCACCGTTGGACACCGTTGGACATCGTTGGACACCGTGGGACAACGTGGGACAACGTGGGACAACGTGGGAAACCATGGAACAACGTGGGACAACGTGGGACACCGTTGGACATCGTTGGGCAACGTGGGACAACGTGGGACAACGTGGGACAACGTGGGACAACGTGGGACAACGTGGGACAACGTGGGACATCGTGGGACAACGTGGGACAACGTGGGACAACGTGGGACAACGTGGGACACCGTTGGACAACGTGGGACACCGTTGGACATCGTTGGACACCGTGGGACAACGTGGGACAACGTGGGACAACGTGGAACAACGTGGGACAACGTGGGACAACGTGGGACAACGTGGGACAACGTGGGACAACGTGGGACAACGTGGGACATCGTGGGACAACGTGGGACAACGTGGGACAACGTGGGACACCGTTGGACACCGTTGGACATCGTTGGACACCGTTGGACACCGTGGGACAACGTGGGACAACGTGGGACAACGTGGGACAACGTGGGACAACGTGGGACAACGTGGGACAACGTGGGACAACGTGGGACATCGTGGGACAACGTGGGACACCGTTGGACATCGTTGGACATCGTTGGACATCGTTGGACACCGTTGGACACCGTTGGACACCGTTGGACACCGTTGGACATCGGTGGACATCGTGGGACACCGTTGGACACAGTTGGACATCGTTGGACACCGTTGGACACCGTGGGACAACGTGGGACAACGTGGGACAACGTGGGACAACGTGGGACAACGTGGGACAACGTGGGACACCGTTGGACACCGTTGGACATCGTTGGACACCGTTGGACACCGTGGGACAACGTGGGACAACGTGGGACAACGTGGGACAACGTGGGACAACGTGGGACAACGTGGGACAACGTGGGACAACGTGGGACAACGTGGGACATCGTGGGACAACGTGGGACATCGTTGGACACCGTGGGACAACGTGGGACAACGTGGGACAACGTGGGACACCGTTGGACACCGTTGGACATCGTTGGACATCGTTGGACATCGTGGGACACCGTTGGACATCGTTGGACATCGTTGGACAGCGTTGGACATCGTTGGACATCGTTGGACATCGTTGGACACCGTTGGACATCGTTGGACATCGTTGGACACCGTGGGACAACGTGGGACAACGTGGGACAACGTGGGACAACGTGGGACAACGTGGGACAACGTGGGACACCGTTGGACACCGTGGGACACCGTGGGACATCGTTGGACACCGTTGGACATCGTTGGACATCGTTGGACACCGTGGGACACCGTTGGACACCGTTGGACACCGTTGGACATCGGTGGACACCGTGGGACAACGTGGGACAACGTGGGACACCGTTGGACACCGTTGGACACCGTTGGACATCGTTGGACACCGTGGGACAACGTGGGACAACGTGGGACAACGTGGGAAACCATGGAACAACGTGGGACAACGTGGGACACCGTTGGACATCGTTGGGCAACGTGGGACAACGTGGGACAACGTGGGACAACGTGGGACAACGTGGGACAACGTGGGACAACGTGGGACAACGTGGGACAACGTGGGACAACGTGGGACAACGTGGGACAACGTGGGACACCGTTGGACAACGTGGGACACCGTTGGACATCGTTGGACACCGTGGGACAACGTGGGACAACGTGGGACAACGTGGGACAACGTGGGACAACGTGGGACAACGTGGGACAACGTGGGACAACGTGGGACAACGTGGGACAACGTGGGACAATGTGGGACATCGTGGGACAACGTGGGACAACGTGGGACAACGTGGGACACCGTTGGACACCGTTGGACATCGTTGGACACCGTTGGACACCGTGGGACAACGTGGGACAACGTGGGACAACGTGGGACAACGTGGGACAACGTGGGACAACGTGGGACAACGTGGGACACCGTTGGACACCGTGGGACACCGTTGGACACCGTTGGACATCGTGGGACACCGTGGGACAACGTGGGACAACGTGGGACAACGTGGGACAACGTGGGACAACGTGGGACAACGTGGGACAACGTGGGACAACGTGGGACATCGTTGGACACCGTTGGACATCGTTGGACACCGTGGTACAACGTGGGACATCGTTGGACACCGTGGGACAACGTGGGACAACGTGGGACAACGTGGGACACCGTTGGACATCGTTGGACACCGTTGGACACCGTGGGACAACGTGGGACAACGTGGGACAACGTGGGACAACGTGGGACAACGTGGGACAACGTGGGACAACGTGGGACAACGTGGGACATCGTGGGACAACGTGGGACAACGTGGGTCAACGTGGGACAACGTGGGACACCGTTGGACAACATGGGACACCGTTGGACATCGTTGGACATCGTTGGACATCGTTGGACATCGTTGGACACCGTTGGACACCGTTGGACACCGTTGGACACCGTTGGACATCGGTGGACATCGTGGGACACAGTTGGACACCGTTGGACATCGTTGGACACAGTGGGACAACGTGGGACAACGTGGGACACCGTTGGACACCGTTGGACACCGTTGGACACCGTTGGACATCGTTGGACACCGTGGGACAACGTGGGACAACGTGGGACAACGTGGGAAACAATGGAACAACGTGGGACAACGTGGGACACCGTTGGACATCGTTGGGCAACGTGGGACAACGTGGGACAACGTGGGACAACGTGGGACAACGTGGGACAACGTGGGACACCGTTGGACACCGTGGGACACCGTTGGACAACGTGGGACAACGTGGGACAACGTGGGACAACGTGGGACAACGTGGGACATCGTGGGACAACGTGGGACAACGTGGGACAACGTGGGACAACGTGGGACACCGTTGGACAACGTGGGACACCGTTGGACATCGTTGGACACCGTGGGACAACGTGGGACAACGTGGGACAACGTGGGACAACGTGGGACAACGTGGGACAACGTGGGACAACGTGGGACAACGTGGGACATCGTGGGACAACGTGGGACAACGTGGGACAACGTGGGACAACGTGGGACACCGTTGGACATCGTTGGACACCGTGGGACAACGTGGGACAACGTGGGACAACGTGGGACACCGTTGGACACCGTTGGACATCGTTGGACACCGTTGGACACCGTGGGACAACGTGGGACAACGTGGGACAACGTGGGACAACGTGGGACAACGTGGGACAACGTGGGACAACGTGGGACAACGTGGGACATCGTGGGACAACGTGGGACAACGTGGGACAACGTGGGACACCGTTGGACAACGTGGGACACCGTTGGACATCGTTGGACACCGTGGGACAACGTGGGACAACGTGGGACAACGTGGGACACCGTTGGACACCGTTGGACATCGTTGGACATCGTTGGACATCGTGGGACACCGTTGGACATCGTTGGACATCGTTGGACACCGTTGGACATCGTTGGACATCGTTGGACATCGTTGGACACCGTTGGACACCGTTGGACACCGTTGGACACCGTTGGACATCGGTGGACATCGTGGGACACCGTTGGACACAGTTGGACATCGTTGGACACCGTTGGACATCGTTGGACACCGTGGGACAACGTGGGACACCGTTGGACATCGTTGGACACCGTGGGACAACGTGGGACAACGTGGGACAACGTGGGACACCGTTGGACACCGTTGGACATCGTTGGACACCGTTGGACACCGTGGGACAACGTGGGACAACGTGGGACAACGTGGGACAACGTGGGACAACGTGGGACAACGTGGGACAACGTGGGACAACGTGGGACAACGTGGGACATCGTGGGACAACGTGGGACATCGTTGGACACCGTGGGACAACGTGGGACAACGTGGGACAACGTGGGACAACGTGGGACACCGTTGGACACCGTTGGACATCGTTGGACATCGTTGGACATCGTGGGACACCGTTGGACATCGTTGGACATCGTTGGACACCGTTGGACATCGTTGGACATCGTTGGACATCGTTGGACACCGTTGGACATCGTTGGACATCGTTGGACACCGTGGGACAACGTGGGACAACGTGGGACAACGTGGGACAACGTGGGACACCGTTGGACAACGTGGGACACCGTTGGACATCGTTGGACATCGTTGGACATTGTTGGACATCGTTGGACACCGTTGGACACCGTTGGACACCGTTGGACACCGTTGGACATCGGTGGACATCGTGGGACACAGTTGGACACCGTTGGACATCGTTGGACACCGTGGGACAACGTGGGACAACGTGGGACACCGTTGGACACCGTTGGGCACCGTTGGACACCGTTGGACATCGTTGGACACCGTGGGACAACGTGGGACAACGTGGGACAACGTGGGAAACCATGGAACAACGTGGGACAACGTGGGACACCGTTGGACATCGTTGGGCAACGTGGGACAACGTGGGACAACGTGGGACAACGTGGGACAACGTGGGACAACGTGGGACAACGTGGGACATCGTGGGACAACGTGGGACAACGTGGGACACCGTGGGACAACGTGGGACACCGTTGGACAACGTGGGACACCGTTGGACATCGTTGGACACCGTGGGACAACGTGGGACAACGTGGGACAACGTGGAACAACGTGGGACAACGTGGGACAACGTGGGACAACGTGGGACAACGTGGGACAACGTGGGACAACGTGGGACATCGTGGGACAACGTGGGACAACGTGGGACAACGTGGGACACCGTTGGACACCGTTGGACATCGTTGGACACCGTTGGACACCGTGGGACAACGTGGGACAACGTGGGACAACGTGGGACAACGTGGGACAACGTGGGACAACGTGGGACAACGTGGGACAACGTGGGACATCGTGGGACAACGTGGGACAACGTGGGACAACGTGGGACAACGTGGGACACCGTTGGACAACGTGGGACACCGTTGGACATCGTTGGACACCGTGGGACAACGTGGGACAACGTGGGACAACGTGGGACACCGTTGGACACCGTTGGACATCGTTGGACATCGTTGGACATCGTGGGACACCGTTGGACATCGTTGGACATCGTTGGACACCGTTGGACATCGTTGGACATCGTTGGACATCGTTGGACACCGTTGGACACCGTTGGACACCGTTGGACACCGTTGGACATCGGTGGACATCGTGGGACACCGTTGGACATCGTTGGACATCGTTGGACACCGTTGGACATCGTTGGACATCGTTGGACATCGTTGGACACCGTGGGACAACGTGGGACAACGTGGGACAACGTGGGACAACGTGGGACGACGTGGGACACCGTTGGACACCGTTGGACATCGTTGGACACCGTTGGACACCGTGGGACAACGTGGGACAACGTGGGACAACGTGGGACAACGTGGGACAACGTGGGACAACGTGGGACAACGTGGGACAACGTGGGACAACGTGGGACATCGTGGGACAACGTGGGACATCGTTGGACACCGTGGGACAACGTGGGACAACGTGGGACAACGTGGGACACCGTTGGACACCGTTGGACATCGTTGGACATCGTTGGACATCGTGGGACACCGTTGGACATCGTTGGACATCGTTGGACACCGTTGGACATCGTTGGACATCGTTGCACATCGTTGGACACCGTTGGACATCGTTGGACATCGTTGGACACCGTGGGACAACGTGGGACAACGTGGGACAACGTGGGACAACGTGGGACAACGTGGGACAACGTGGGACACCGTTGGACAACGTGGGACACCGTTGGACATCGTTGGACATCGTTGGACATCGTTGGACATCGTTGGACACCGTTGGACACCGTTGGACACCGTTGGACACCGTTGGACATCGGTGGACACCGTGGGACAACGTGGGACAACGTGGGACACCGTTGGACACCGTTGGACACCGTTGGACATCGTTGGACACCGTGGGACAACGTGGGACAACGTGGGACAACGTGGGAAACCATGGAACAACGTGGGACAACGTGGGACACCGTTGGACATCGTTGGGCAACGTGGGACAACGTGGGACAACGTGGGACAACGTGGGACAACGTGGGACAACGTGGGACAACGTGGGACATCGTTGGACACCGTTGGACACCGTTGGACACCGTTGGACATCGTTGGACACCGTGGGACAACGTGGGACAACGTGGGACAACGTGGGAAACCATGGAACAACGTGGGACAACGTGGGACACCGTTGGACATCGTTGGACACCGTTGGACATCGGTGGACACCGTGGGACAACGTGGGACAACGTGGGACACCGTTGGACAACGTGGGACACCGTTGGACATCGTTGGACATCGTTGGACATCGTTGGACACCGTTGGACACCGTTGGACACCGTGGGACAACGTGGGACAACGTGGGACAACGTGGGACACCGTTGGACAACGTGGGACACCGTTGGACATCGTTGGACACCGTGGGACAACGTGGGACAACGTGGGACAACGTGGGACAACGTGGGACAACGTGGGACAACGTGGGACAACGTGGGACAACGTGGGACAACGTGGGACAACGTGGGACAATGTGGGACATCGTGGGACAACGTGGGACAACGTGGGACAACGTGGGACACCGTTGGACACCGTTGGACATCGTTGGACACCGTTGGACACCGTGGGACAACGTGGGACAACGTGGGACAACGTGGGACAACGTGGGACAACGTGGGACAACGTGGGACATCGTGGGACAACGTGGGACAACGTGGGACAACGTGGGACACCGTTGGACAACGTGGGACACCGTTGGACATCGTTGGACACCGTGGGACAACGTGGGACAACGTGGGACAACGTGGGACACCGTTGGACACCGTTGGACATCGTTGGACATCGTTGGACATCGTGGGACACCGTTGGACATCGTTGGACATCGTTGGACACCGTTGGACATCGTTGGACATCGTTGGACATCGTTGGACACCGTTGGACACCGTTGGACACCGTTGGACACCGTTGGACATCGGTGGACATCGTCGGACACCGTTGGACACAGTTGGACATCGTTGGACACCGTTGGACACCGTGGGACAACGTGGGACAACGTGGGACAACGTGGGACAACGTGGGACAACGTGGGACATCGTTGGACACCGTTGGACATCGTTGGACACCGTGGTACAACGTGGGACATCGTTGGACACCGTGGGACAACGTGGGACAACGTGGGACAACGTGGGACACCGTTGGACATCGTTGGACACCGTTGGACACCGTGGGACAACGTGGGACAACGTGGGACAACGTGGGACAACGTGGGACAACGTGGGACAACGTGGGACATCGTTGGACACCGTTGGACATCGTTGGACACCGTGGTACAACGTGGGACATCGTTGGACACCGTGGGACAACGTGGGACAACGTGGGACAACGTGGGACACCGTTGGACATCGTTGGACACCGTTGGACACCGTGGGACAACGTGGGACAACGTGGGACAACGTGGGACAACGTGGGACAACGTGGGACAACGTGGGACAACGTGGGACATCGTGGGACAACGTGGGACAACGTGGGACAACGTGGGACAACGTGGGACAACGTGGGACAACGTGGGACATCGTGGGACATCGTTGGACACCGTTGGACACCGTTGGACACCGTTGGACACCGTTGGACATCGGTGGACATCGTGGGACACCGTTGGACACCGTGGGACACCGTTGGACACCGTTGGACATCGTTGGACACCGTGGGACAACGTGGGACAACGTGGGACAACGTGGGACAACGTGGGACACCGTGGGACAACGTGGGACAACGTGGGACAACGTGGGACAACGTGGGACATCGTGGGACAACGTGGGACAACGTGGGACAACGTGGGACAACGTGGGACACCGTTGGACAACGTGGGACACCGTTGGACATCGTTGGACACCGTGGGACAACGTGGGACAACGTGGGACAACGTGGGACACCGTTGGACACCGTTGGACATCGTTGGACATCGTTGGACATCGTGGGACACCGTTGGACATCGTTGGACATCGTTGGACACCGTTGGACATCGTTGGACACCGTTGGACACCGTTGGACATCGGTGGACATCGTGGGACACAGTTGGACACCGTTGGACATCGTTGGACACCGTGGGACAACGTGGGACAACGTGGGACACCGTTGGACACCGTTGGACACCGTTGGACACCGTTGGACATCGTTGGACACCGTGGGACAACGTGGGACAACGTGGGACACCGTTGGACACCGTTGGACATCGTTGGACACCGTTGGACATCGTTGGACATCGGTGGACATCGTGGGACACAGTTGGACACCGTTGGACATCGTTGGACACCGTGGGACAACGTGGGACAACGTGGGACACCGTGGGACAACGTGGGACAACGTGGGACAACGTGGGACAACGTGGGACACCGTTGGACACCGTTGGACACCGTTGGACACCGTTGGACATCGTTGGACATCGTTGGACATCGTTGGACATCGTTGGACACCGTTGGACACCGTTGGACACCGTTGGACACCGTTGGACATCGGTGGACATCGTGGGACACAGTTGGACACCGTTGGACATCGTTGGACACCGTGGGACAACGTGGGACAACGTGGGACACCGTTGGACACCGTTGGACACCGTTGGACACCGTTGGACATCGTTGGACACCGTGGGACAACGTGGGACAACGTGGGACAACGTGGGACAACGTGGGACAACGTGGGACAACGTGGGACATCGTGGGACAACGTGGGACAACGTGGGACAACGTGGGACACCGTTGGACAACGTGGGACACCGTTGGACATCGTTGGACACCGTGGGACAACGTGGGACAACGTGGGACAACGTGGGACACCGTTGGACACCGTTGGACATCGTTGGACATCGTTGGACATCGTGGGACACCGTTGGACATCGTTGGACATCGTTGGACACCGTTGGACATCGTTGGACATCGTTGGACATCGTTGGACATCGGTGGACATCGTGGGACACCGTTGGACATCGGTGGACATCGTGGGACACCGTTGGACATCGTTGGACACCGTGGGACAACGTGGGACAACGTGGGACAACGTGGGACAACGTGGGACACAGTTGGACACCGTTGGACATCGTTGGACACCGTTGGACACCGTGGGACAACGTGGGACAACGTGGGACAACGTGGGACAACGTGGGACAACGTGGGACAACGTGGGACAACGTGGGACAACGTGGGACACAGTTGGACACCGTTGGACATCGTTGGACACCGTTGGACACCGTGGGACAACGTGGGACAACGTGGGACAACGTGGGACAACGTGGGACAACGTGGGACAACGTGGGACACAGTTGGACACCGTTGGACATCGTTGGACACCGTTGGACACCGTGGGACAACGTGGGACAACGTGGGACAACGTGGGACAACGTGGGACAACGTGGGACAACGTGGGACAACGTGGGACAACGTGGGACATCGTGGGACAACGTTGGACAACGTGGGACAACGTGGGACACCGTTGGACAACGTGGGACACCGTTGGACATCGTTGGACACCGTGGGACAACGTGGGACAACGTGGGACAACGTGGGACACCGTTGGACACCGTTGGACACCGTTGGACACCGTTGGACATCGTTGGACACCGTGGGACAACGTGGGACAACGTGGGACAACGTGGGAAACCATGGAACAACGTGGGACAACGTGGGACACCGTTGGACATCGTTGGGCAACGTGGGACAACGTGGGACAACGTGGGACAACGTGGGACACCGTTGGACACCGTGGGACACCGTTGGACACCGTTGGACATCGTTGGACACCGTGGGACAACGTGGGACAACGTGGGACAACGTGGGACAACGTGGGACAACGTGGGACAACGTGGGACAACGTGGGACAACGTGGGACATCGTTGGACACAGTTGGACATCGTTGGACACCGTGGTACAACGTGGGACATCGTTGGACACCGTGGGACAACGTGGGACAACGTGGGACAACGTGGGACACCGTTGGACATCGTTGGACACCGTTGGACACCGTGGGACAACGTGGCACAACGTGGGACAACGTGGGACAACGTGGGACAACGTGGGACAACGTGGGACAACGTGGGACAACGTGGGACATCGTGGGACAACGTGGGACAACGTGGGTCAACGTGGGACAACGTGGGACACCGTTGGACAACGTGGGACACCGTTGGACATCGTTGGACATCGTTGGACATCGTTGGACATCGTTGGACACCGTTGGACACCGTTGGACACCGTTGGACACCGTTGGACATCGGTGGACATCGTGGGACACAGTTGGACACCGTTGGACATCGTTGGACACAGTGGGACAACGTGGGACAACGTGGGACAACGTGGGACACAGTGGGACAACGTGGGACAACGTGGGACACCGTTGGACATCGTTGGGCAACGTGGGACAACGTGGGACAACGTGGGACAACGTGGGACAACGTGGGACACCGTTGGACACCGTGGGACACCGTTGGACACCGTTGGACATCGTTGGACACCGTGGGACAACGTGGGACAACGTGGGACAACGTGGGACAACGTGGGACAACGTGGGACAACGTGGGACAACGTGGGACAACGTGGGACAACGTGGGACAACGTGGGACAACGTGGGACATCGTGGGACAACGTGGGACAACGTGGGACAACGTGGGACAACGTGGGACACCGTTGGACAACGTGGGACACCGTTGGACATCGTTGGACACCGTGGGACAACGTGGGACAACGTGGGACAACGTGGGACAACGTGGGACAACGTGGGACAACGTGGGACAACGTGGGACAACGTGGGACATCGTGGGACAACGTGGGACAACGTGGGACAACGTGGGACAACGTGGGACAACGTGGGACACCGTTGGACATCGTTGGACAACGTGGGACATCGTGGGACAACGTGGGACACCGTTGGACAACGTGGGACACCGTTGGACATCGTGGGACACCGTTGGACATCGTTGGACATCGTTGGACACCGTTGGACATCGTTGGACATCGTGGGACACCGTTGGACATCGTTGGACATCGTTGGACACCGTTGGACATCGTTGGACATCGTTGGACATCGTTGGACACCGTTGGACACCGTTGGACACCGTTGGACACCGTTGGACATCGGTGGACATCGTGGGACACCGTTGGACACCGTTGGACATCGTTGGACACCGTTGGACACCGTGGGACAACGTGGGACAACGTGGGACAACGTGGGACAACGTGGGACAACCTGGGACAACGTGGGACAACGTGGGACACCGTTGGACACCGTGGGACACCGTTGGACACCGTTGGACATCGTTGGACACCGTTGGACACCGTTGGACACCGTTGGACATCGGTGGACATCGTGGGACACCGTTGGACACAGTTGGACATCGTTGGACACCGTTGGACACCGTGGGACAACGTGGGACAACGTGGGACAACGTGGGACAACCTGGGACAACGTGGGACAACGTGGGACACCGTTGGACACCGTGGGACACCGTTGGACACCGTTGGACATCGTTGGACACCGTGGGACAACGTGGGACAACGTGGGAAACCATGGAACAACGTGGGACAACGTGGGACAACGTGGGAAAACGTGGGACACCGTTGGACATCGTTGGACACCGTGGGACAACGTGGGACAACGTGGGACAACGTGGGACAACGTGGGACAACGTGGGACAACGTGGGACACCGTTGGACACCGTGGGACACCGTTGGACACCGTTGGACATCGTTGGACATCGTTGGACATCGTTGGACACCGTTGGACACCGTTGGACACCGTTGGACACCGTTGGACATCGGTGGACATCGTGGGACACCGTTGGACATCGTTGGACACCGTGGGACAACGTGGGACAACGTGGGACAACGTGGGACAACGTGGGACACAGTTGGACACCGTTGGACATCGTTGGACACCGTTGGACACCGTGGGACAACGTGGGACAACGTGGGACAACGTGGGACAACGTGGGACAACGTGGGACACCGTTGGACATCGTAGGACAACGTGGGACAACGTGGGACAACGTGGGACAACGTGGGAAACCATGGAACAACGTGGGACAACGTGGGACAACGTGGGAAAACGTGGGACACCGTTGGACATCGTTGGACACCGTGGGACATCGTGGGACAACGTGGGACACCGTTGGACACCGTTGGACATCGTTGGACACCGTTGGACACCGTGGGACAACGTGGGACAACGTGGGACAACGTGGGACAACGTGGGACAACGTGGGACAACGTGGGACAACGTGGGACACCGTTGGACACCGTGGGACACCGTTGGACACCGTTGGACATCGTTGGACATCGTTGGACATCGTTGGACACCGTTGGACACCGTTGGACACCGTTGGACACCGTTGGACATCGGTGGACATCGTGGGACACCGTTGGACATCGTTGGACACCGTGGGACAACGTGGGACAACGTGGGACAACGTGGGACAACGTGGGACACAGTTGGACACCGTTGGACATCGTGGGACACCGTTGGACATCGTTGGACATCGTTGGACACCGTTGGACATCGTTGGACATCGTGGGACACCGTTGGACATCGTTGGACATCGTTGGACACCGTTGGACATCGTTGGACATCGTTGGACATCGTTGGACACCGTTGGACACCGTTGGACACCGTTGGACACCGTTGGACATCGGTGGACATCGTGGGACACCGTTGGACACAGTTGGACATCGTTGGACACCGTTGGACACCGTGGGACAACGTGGGACAACGTGGGACAACGTGGGACAACGTGGGACAACCTGGGACAACGTGGGACAACGTGGGACACCGTTGGACACCGTGGGACACCGTTGGACACCGTTGGACATCGTTGGACACCGTTGGACACCGTTGGACACCGTTGGACATCGGTGGACATCGTGGGACACCGTTGGACACAGTTGGACATCGTTGGACACCGTTGGACACCGTGGGACAACGTGGGACAACGTGGGACAACGTGGGACAACCTGGGACAACGTGGGACAACGTGGGACACCGTTGGACACCGTGGGACACCGTTGGACACCGTTGGACATCGTTGGACACCGTGGGACAACGTGGGACAACGTGGGAAACCATGGAACAACGTGGGACAACGTGGGACAACGTGGGAAAACGTGGGACACCGTTGGACATCGTTGGACACCGTGGGACAACGTGGGACAACGTGGGACAACGTGGGACAACGTGGGACAACGTGGGACAACGTGGGACACCGTTGGACACCGTGGGACACCGTTGGACACCGTTGGACATCGTTGGACATCGTTGGACATCGTTGGACACCGTTGGACACCGTTGGACACCGTTGGACACCGTTGGACATCGGTGGACATCGTGGGACACCGTTGGACATCGTTGGACACCGTGGGACAACGTGGGACAACGTGGGACAACGTGGGACAACGTGGGACACAGTTGGACACCGTTGGACATCGTTGGACACCGTTGGACACCGTGGGACAACGTGGGACAACGTGGGACAACGTGGGACAACGTGGGACAACGTGGGACACCGTTGGACATCGTAGGACAACGTGGGACAACGTGGGACAACGTGGGACAACGTGGGAAACCATGGAACAACGTGGGACAACGTGGGACAACGTGGGAAAACGTGGGACACCGTTGGACATCGTTGGACACCGTGGGACATCGTGGGACAACGTGGGACACCGTTGGACACCGTTGGACATCGTTGGACACCGTCGGACACCGTGGGACAACGTGGGACAACGTGGGACAACGTGGGACAACGTGGGACAACGTGGGACAACGTGGGACAACGTGGGACACCGTTGGACACCGTGGGACACCGTTGGACACCGTTGGACATCGTTGGACATCGTTGGACATCGTTGGACACCGTTGGACACCGTTGGACACCGTTGGACACCGTTGGACATCGGTGGACATCGTGGGACACCGTTGGACATCGTTGGACACCGTGGGACAACGTGGGACAACGTGGGACAACGTGGGACAACGTGGGACACAGTTGGACACCGTTGGACATCGTTGGACACCGTTGGACACCGTGGGACAACGTGGGACAACGTGGGACAACGTGGGACAACGTGGGACAACGTGGGACAACGTGGGACACAGTTGGACACCGTTGGACATCGTTGGACACCGTTGGACACCGTGGGACAACGTGGGACAACGTGGGACAACGTGGGACAACGTGGGACAACGTGGGACAACGTGGGACAACGTGGGACAACGTGGGACACAGTTGGACACCGTTGGACATCGTTGGACACCGTTGGACACCGTGGGACAACGTGGGACAACGTGGGACAACGTGGGACAACGTGGGACAACGTGGGACAACGTGGGACAACGTGGGACAACGTGGGACACAGTTGGACACCGTTGGACATCGTTGGACACCGTGGGACAACGTGGGACAACGTGGGACAACGTGGGACACCGTTGGACACCGTTGGACACCGTTGGACACCGTTGGACATCGTTGGACACCGTGGGACAACGTGGGACAACGTGGGACAACGTGGGAAACCATGGAACAACGTGGGACAACGTGGGACACCGTTGGACATCGTTGGGCAACGTGGGACAACGTGGGACAACGTGGGACAACGTGGGACACCGTTGGACACCGTGGGACACCGTTGGACACCGTTGGACATCGTTGTACACCGTGGGACAACGTGGGACAACGTGGGACAACGTGGGACAACGTGGGACAACGTGGGACAACGTGGGACAACGTGGGACAACGTGGGACATCGTTGGACACAGTTGGACATCGTTGGACACCGTGGTACAACGTGGGACATCGTTGGACACCGTGGGACAACGTGGGACAACGTGGGACAACGTGGGACACCGTTGGACATCGTTGGACACCGTTGGACACCGTGGGACAACGTGGGACAACGTGGGACAACGTGGGACAACGTGGGACAACGTGGGACAACGTGGGACAACGTGGGACAACGTGGGACATCGTGGGACAACGTGGGACAACGTGGGTCAACGTGGGACAACGTGGGACACCGTTGGACAACGTGGGACACCGTTGGACATCGTTGGACATCGTTGGACATCGTTGGACATCGTTGGACACCGTTGGACACCGTTGGACACCGTTGGACACCGTTGGACATCGGTGGACATCGTGGGACACAGTTGGACACCGTTGGACATCGTTGGACACAGTGGGACAACGTGGGACAACGTGGGACAACGTGGGAAACAATGGAACAACGTGGGACAACGTGGGACACCGTTGGACATCGTTGGGCAACGTGGGACAACGTGGGACAACGTGGGACAACGTGGGACAACGTGGGACACCGTTGGACACCGTGGGACACCGTTGGACACCGTTGGACATCGTTGGACACCGTGGGACAACGTGGGACAACGTGGGACAACGTGGGACAACGTGGGACAACGTGGGACAACGTGGGACAACGTGGGACAACGTGGGACAACGTGGGACAACGTGGGACAACGTGGGACATCGTGGGACAACGTGGGACAACGTGGGACAACGTGGGACAACGTGGGACACCGTTGGACACCGTGGGACAACGTGGGACAACGTGGGACATCGTTGGACACAGTTGGACATCGTTGGACACCGTGGTACAACGTGGGACATCGTTGGACACCGTGGGACAACGTGGGACAACGTGGGACAACGTGGGACACCGTTGGACATCGTTGGACATCGTTGGACATCGTTGGACATCGTTGGACACCGTTGGACACCGTTGGACACCGTTGGACACCGTTGGACATCGGTGGACATCGTGGGACACAGTTGGACACCGTTGGACATCGTTGGACACAGTGGGACAACGTGGGACAACGTGGGACAACGTGGGACAACGTGGGACAACGTGGGACATCGTGGGACAACGTGGGACAACGTGGGACAACGTGGGACAACGTGGGACACCGTTGGACACCGTGGGACAACGTGGGACAACGTGGGACATCGTTGGACACAGTTGGACATCGTTGGACACCGTGGTACAACGTGGGACATCGTTGGACACCGTGGGACAACGTGGGACAACGTGGGACAACGTGGGACACCGTTGGACATCGTTGGACACCGTTGGACACCGTGGGACAACGTGGGACAACGTGGGACAACGTGGGACAACGTGGGACAACGTGGGACAACGTGGGACAACGTGGGACAACGTGGGACATCGTGGGACAACGTGGGACAACGTGGGTCAACGTGGGACAACGTGGGACACCGTTGGACATCGTTGGACATCGTTGGACATCGTTGGACATCGTTGGACACCGTTGGACACCGTTGGACACCGTTGGACACCGTTGGACATCGGTGGACATCGTGGGACACAGTTGGACACCGTTGGACATCGTTGGACACAGTGGGACAACGTGGGACAACGTGGGACAACGTGGGACAACGTGGGACAACGTGGGACATCGTGGGACAACGTGGGACAACGTGGGACAACGTGGGACAACGTGGGACAACGTGGGACAACGTGGGACAACGTGGGACAACGTGGGACAACGTGGGACAACGTGGGACAACGTGGGACAACGTGGGACATCGTGGGACAACGTGGGACAACGTGGGACAACGTGGGACAACGTGGGACACCGTTGGACACCGTGGGACAACGTGGGACAACGTGGGACATCGTTGGACACAGTTGGACATCGTTGGACACCGTGGTACAACGTGGGACATCGTTGGACACCGTGGGACAACGTGGGACAACGTGGGACAACGTGGGACACCGTTGGACATCGTTGGACACCGTTGGACACCGTGGGACAACGTGGGACAACGTGGGACACCGTTGGACATCGTTGGACACCGTTGGACACCGTGGGACAACGTGGGACAACGTGGGACATCGTTGGACACCGTTGGACACCGTGGGACAACGTGGGACAACGTGGGACAACGTGGGACAACGTGGGACAACGTGGGACAACGTGGGACAACGTGGGACAACGTGGGACATCGTGGGACAACGTGGGACAACGTGGGTCAACGTGGGACAACGTGGGACAACGTGGGACAACGTGGGACAACGTGGGACAACGTGGGACAACGTGGGACAACGTGGGACAACGTGGGACATCGTGGGACAACGTGGGACAACGTGGGTCAACGTGGGACAACGTGGGACACCGTTGGACAACGTGGGACACCGTTGGACATCGTTGGACATCGTTGGACATCGTTGGACATCGTTGGACACCGTTGGACACCGTTGGACACCGTTGGACACCGTTGGACATCGGTGGACATCGTGGGACACAGTTGGACACCGTTGGACATCGTTGGACACAGTGGGACAACGTGGGACAACGTGGGACAACGTGGGAAACAATGGAACAACGTGGGACAACGTGGGACACCGTTGGACATCGTTGGGCAACGTGGGACAACGTGGGACAACGTGGGACAACGTGGGACAACGTGGGACACCGTTGGACACCGTGGGACACCGTTGGACACCGTTGGACATCGTTGGACACCGTGGGACAACGTGGGACAACGTGGGACAACGTGGGACAACGTGGGACAACGTGGGACAACGTGGGACAACGTGGGACAACGTGGGACAACGTGGGACAACGTGGGACAACGTGGGACATCGTGGGACAACGTGGGACAACGTGGGACAACGTGGGACAACGTGGGACACCGTTGGACACCGTGGGACAACGTGGGACAACGTGGGACATCGTTGGACACAGTTGGACATCGTTGGACACCGTGGTACAACGTGGGACATCGTTGGACACCGTGGGACAACGTGGGACAACGTGGGACAACGTGGGACACCGTTGGACATCGTTGGACACCGTTGGACACCGTGGGACAACGTGGGACAACGTGGGACAACGTGGGACAACGTGGGACAACGTGGGACAACGTGGGACAACGTGGGACAACGTGGGACATCGTGGGACAACGTGGGACAACGTGGGTCAACGTGGGACAACGTGGGACACCGTTGGACAACGTGGGACACCGTTGGACATCGTTGGACATCGTTGGACATCGTTGGACATCGTTGGACACCGTTGGACACCGTTGGACACCGTTGGACACCGTTGGACATCGGTGGACATCGTGGGACACAGTTGGACACCGTTGGACATCGTTGGACACAGTGGGACAACGTGGGACAACGTGGGACAACGTGGGAAACAATGGAACAACGTGGGACAACGTGGGACACCGTTGGACATCGTTGGGCAACGTGGGACAACGTGGGACAACGTGGGACAACGTGGGACAACGTGGGACACCGTTGGACACCGTGGGACACCGTTGGACACCGTTGGACATCGTTGGACACCGTGGGACAACGTGGGAAAACGTGGGACAACGTGGGACAACGTGGGACAACGTGGGACAACGTGGGACAACGTGGGACAACGTGGGACAACGTGGGACAACGTGGGACAACGTGGGACACAGTTGGACACCGTTGGACATCGTTGGACACCGTTGGACACCGTGGGACAACGTGGGACAACGTGGGACAACGTGGGACAACGTGGGACAACGTGGGACAACGTGGGACACAGTTGGACACCGTTGGACATCGTTGGACACCGTTGGACACCGTGGGACAACGTGGGACAACGTGGGACAACGTGGGACAACGTGGGACAACGTGGGACAACGTGGGACACAGTTGGACACCGTTGGACATCGTTGGACACCGTTGGACACCGTGGGACAACGTGGGACAACGTGGGACAACGTGGGACAACGTGGGACAACGTGGGACAACGTGGGACAACGTGGGACAACGTGGGACATCGTGGGACAACGTTGGACAACGTGGGACAACGTGGGACACCGTTGGACAACGTGGGACACCGTTGGACATCGTTGGACACCGTGGGACAACGTGGGACAACGTGGGACAACGTGGGACACCGTTGGACACCGTTGGACACCGCTGGACACCGTTGGACATCGTTGGACACCGTGGGACAACGTGGGACAACGTGGGACAACGTGGGAAACCATGGAACAACGTGGGACAACGTGGGACACCGTTGGACATCGTTGGGCAACGTGGGACAACGTGGGACAACGTGGGACAACGTGGGACACCGTTGGACACCGTGGGACACCGTTGGACACCGTTGGACATCGTTGGACACCGTGGGACAACGTGGGACAACGTGGGACAACGTGGGACAACGTGGGACAACGTGGGACAACGTGGGACAACGTGGGACAACGTGGGACATCGTTGGACAGAGTTGGACATCGTTGGACACCGTGGTACAACGTGGGACATCGTTGGACACCGTGGGACAACGTGGGACAACGTGGGACAACGTGGGACACCGTTGGACATCGTTGGGCAACGTGGGACAACGTGGGACAACGTGGGACAACGTGGGACAACGTGGGACACCGTTGGACACCGTGGGACACCGTTGGACACCGTTGGACATCGTTGGACACCGTGGGACAACGTGGGACAACGTGGGACAACGTGGGAAACAATGGAACAACGTGGGACAACGTGGGACACCGTTGGACATCGTTGGGCAACGTGGGACAACGTGGGACAACGTGGGACATCGTTGGGCAACGTGGGACAACGTGGGACAACGTGGGACAACGTGGGACACCGTTGGACACCGTGGGACACCGTTGGACACCGTTGGACATCGTTGGACACCGTGGGACAACGTGGGACATCGTTGGACACCGTTGGACACCGTTGGACACCGTTGGACACCGTTGGACATCGGTGGACATCGTGGGACACAGTTGGACACCGTTGGACATCGTTGGACACAGTGGGACAACGTGGGACAACGTGGGACAACGTGGGAAACAATGGAACAACGTGGGACAACGTGGGACACCGTTGGACATCGTTGGGCAACGTGGGACAACGTGGGACAACGTGGGACAACGTGGGACAACGTGGGACACCGTTGGACACCGTGGGACACCGTTGGACACCGTTGGACATCGTTGGACACCGTGGGACAACGTGGGACAACGTGGGACAACGTGGGACAACGTGGGACAACGTGGGACAACGTGGGACAACGTGGGACAACGTGGGACAACGTGGGACAACGTGGGACAACGTGGGACATCGTGGGACAACGTGGGACAACGTGGGACAACGTGGGACAACGTGGGACACCGTTGGACACCGTGGGACAACGTGGGACAACGTGGGACATCGTTGGACACAGTTGGACATCGTTGGACACCGTGGTACAACGTGGGACATCGTTGGACACCGTGGGACAACGTGGGACAACGTGGGACAACGTGGGACACCGTTGGACATCGTTGGACACCGTTGGACACCGTGGGACAACGTGGGACAACGTGGGACAACGTGGGACAACGTGGGACAACGTGGGACAACGTGGGACAACGTGGGACAACGTGGGACATCGTGGGACAACGTGGGACAACGTGGGTCAACGTGGGACAACGTGGGACACCGTTGGACAACGTGGGACACCGTTGGACATCGTTGGACATCGTTGGACATCGTTGGACATCGTTGGACACCGTTGGACACCGTTGGACACCGTTGGACACCGTTGGACATCGGTGGACATCGTGGGACACAGTTGGACACCGTTGGACATCGTTGGACACAGTGGGACAACGTGGGACAACGTGGGACAACGTGGGACAACGTGGGACAACGTGGGACAACGTGGGACAACGTGGGACAACGTGGGACATCGTGGGACAACGTGGGACAACGTGGGACAACGTGGGACAACGTGGGACACCGTGGGACACCGTGGGACAACGTGGGACAACGTGGGACATCGTTGGACACAGTTGGACATCGTTGGACACCGTGGTACAACGTGGGACATCGTTGGACACCGTGGGACAACGTGGGACAACGTGGGACAACGTGGGACACCGTTGGACATCGTTGGACACCGTTGGACACCGTGGGACAACGTGGGACAACGTGGGACAACGTGGGACAACGTGGGACAACGTGGGACAACGTGGGACAACGTGGGACAACGTGGGACATCGTGGGACAACGTGGGACAACGTGGGTCAACGTGGGACAACGTGGGACACCGTTGGACAACGTGGGACACCGTTGGACATCGTTGGACATCGTTGGACATCGTTGGACATCGTTGGACACCGTTGGACACCGTTGGACACCGTTGGACACCGTTGGACATCGGTGGACATCGTGGGACACAGTTGGACACCGTTGGACATCGTTGGACACAGTGGGACAACGTGGGACAACGTGGGACAACGTGGGAAACAATGGAACAACGTGGGACAACGTGGGACACCGTTGGACATCGTTGGGCAACGTGGGACAACGTGGGACAACGTGGGACAACGTGGGACAACGTGGGACACCGTTGGACACCGTGGGACACCGTTGGACACCGTTGGACATCGTTGGACACCGTGGGACAACGTGGGACAACGTGGGACAACGTGGGACAACGTGGGACAACGTGGGACAACGTGGGACAACGTGGGACAACGTGGGACAACGTGGGACAACGTGGGACAACGTGGGACACAGTTGGACACCGTTGGACATCGTTGGACACCGTTGGACACCGTGGGACAACGTGGGACAACGTGGGACAACGTGGGACAACGTGGGACAACGTGAGGACAACGTGGGACACAGTTGGACACCGTTGGACATCGTTGGACACCGTTGGACACCGTGGGACAACGTGGGACAACGTGGGACAACGTGGGACAACGTGGGACAACGTGGGACAACGTGGGACACAGTTGGACACCGTTGGACATCGTTGGACACCGTTGGACACCGTGGGACAACGTGGGACAACGTGGGACAACGTGGGACAACGTGGGACAACGTGGGACAACGTGGGACAACGTGGGACAACGTGGGACATCGTGGGACAACGTTGGACAACGTGGGACAACGTGGGACACCGTTGGACAACGTGGGACACCGTTGGACATCGTTGGACACCGTGGGACAACGTGGGACAACGTGGGACAACGTGGGACACCGTTGGACACCGTTGGACACCGCTGGACACCGTGGGACAACGTGGGACAACGTGGGACAACGTGGGACAACGTGGGACAACGTGGGACAACGTGGGACAACGTGGGACAACGTGGGACAACGTGGGACATCGTGGGACATCGTGGGACAACGTGGGACAACGTGGGACAACGTGGGACAACGTGGGACACCGTTGGACAACGTGGGACACCGTTGGACATCGTTGGACACCGTGGGACAACGTGGGACAACGTGGGACAACGTGGGACAACGTGGGACAACGTGGGACAACGTGGGACAACGTGGGACAACGTGGGACATCGTGGGACAACGTGGGACAACGTGGGACAACGTGGGACAACGTGGGACAACGTGGGACACCGTTGGACATCGTTGGACAACGTGGGACATCGTGGGACAACGTGGGACACCGTTGGACAACGTGGGACACCGTTGGACATCGTGGGACACCGTTGGACATCGTTGGACATCGTTGGACACCGTTGGACATCGTTGGACATCGTGGGACACCGTTGGACATCGTTGGACATCGTTGGACACCGTTGGACATCGTTGGACATCGTTGGACATCGTTGGACACCGTTGGACACCGTTGGACACCGTTGGACACCGTTGGACATCGGTGGACATCGTGGGACACCGTTGGACACAGTTGGACATCGTTGGACACCGTTGGACACCGTGGGACAACGTGGGACAACGTGGGACAACGTGGGACAACGTGGGACAACCTGGGACAACGTGGGACAACGTGGGACACCGTTGGACACCGTGGGACACCGTTGGACACCGTTGGACATCGTTGGACACCGTTGGACACCGTTGGACACCGTTGGACATCGGTGGACATCGTGGGACACCGTTGGACACAGTTGGACATCGTTGGACACCGTTGGACACCGTGGGACAACGTGGGACAACGTGGGACAACGTGGGACAACCTGGGACAACGTGGGACAACGTGGGACACCGTTGGACACCGTGGGACACCGTTGGACACCGTTGGACATCGTTGGACACCGTGGGACAACGTGGGACAACGTGGGAAACCATGGAACAACGTGGGACAACGTGGGACAACGTGGGAAAACGTGGGACACCGTTGGACATCGTTGGACACCGTGGGACAACGTGGGACAACGTGGGACACCGTTGGACACCGTTGGACATCGTTGGACACCGTTGGACACCGTTGGACATCGTTGGACACCGTTGGACATCGTTGGACATCGTTGGACATCGTTGGACACCGTTGGACACCGTTGGACACCGTTGGACACCGTTGGACATCGGTGGACATCGTGGGACACCGTTGGACACCGTTGGACACCGTGGGACAACGTGGGACAACGTGGGACAACGTGGGAAACAATGGAACAACGTGGGACAACGTGGGACAACGTGGGACAACGTGGGACAACGTGGGACAACGTGGGACATCGTGGGACAACGTGGGACAACGTGGGACAACGTGGGACAACGTGGGACACCGTTGGACAACGTGGGACACCGTTGGACATCGTTGGACACCGTGGGACAACGTGGGACAACGTGGGACAACGTGGGACAACGTGGGACAACGTGGGACAACGTGGGACAACGTGGGACAACGTGGGACAACGTGGGACATCGTGGGACAACGTGGGACAACGTGGGACAACGTGGGACAACGTGGGACAACGTGGGACACCGTTGGACATCGTTGGACACCGTGGGACAACGTGGGACAACGTGGGACAACGTGGGACACCGTGGGACAACGTGGGACAACGTGGGACAACGTGGGACACCGTTGGACACCGTTGGACATCGTTGGACATCGTTGGACATCGTGGGACACCGTTGGACATCGTTGGACATCGTTGGACACCGTTGGACATCGTTGGACATCGTTGGACATCGTTGGACACCGTTGGACACCGTTGGACACCGTTGGACACCGTTGGACATCGGTGGACATCGTGGGACACCGTTGGACACAGTTGGACATCGTTGGACACCGTTGGACACCGTGGGACAACGTGGGACAACGTGGGACAACGTGGGACAACGTGGGACAACGTGGGACAACGTGGGACAACGTGGGACACCGTTGGACACCGTGGGACACCGTTCGACACCGTTGGACATCGTTGGACACCGTGGGACAACGTGGGACAACGTGGGACAACGTGGGACAACGTGGGACAACGTGGGACAACGTGGGACAACGTGGGACAACGTGGGACATCGTGGGACAACGTGGGACAACGTGGCACAACGTGGGACAACGTGGGACAACGTGGGACACCGTTGGACATCGTTGGACACCGTGGGACAACGTGGGACAACGTGGGACAACGTGGGACACCGTTGGACACCGTTGGACATCGTTGGACATCGTTGGACATCGTGGGACACCGTTGGACACCGTTGGACACCGTTGGACACCGTTGGACACCGTTGGACACCGTTGGACACCGTGGGACAACGTGGGACAACGTGGGACAACGTGGGACAACGTGGGACAACGTGGGACAACGTGGGACAACGTGGGACAACGTGGGACAACGTGGGACAACGTGGGACAACGTGGGACAACGTGGGACAACGTGGGACACCGTTGGGCATCGTTGGACACCGTGGGACAACGTGGGACAACGTGGGACAACGTGGGACACCGTTGGACACCGTTGGACATCGTTGGACATCGTTGGACATCGTGGGACACCGTTGGACATCGTTGGACATCGTTGGACACCGTTGGACATCGTTGGACATCGTTGGACATCGTTGGACACCGTTGGACACCGTTGGACACCGTTGGACACCGTTGGACACCGTTGGACATCGGTGGACATCGTGGGACACCGTTGGACACCGTTGGACATCGTTGGACACCGTGGGACAACGTGGGACAACGTGGGACAACGTGGGATACCGTTGGACACCGTGGGACAACGTGGGACAACGTGGGACAACGTGGGACAACGTGGGACAACGCGGGACACCGTTGGACACCGTGGGACACCGTTGGACACCGTGGGACAACGTCGGACAACGTGGGACAACGTTGGACACCGTTGGACACCGTGGGACACCGTTGGACACCGTTGGACACCGTGGGACACCGTTGGACACCGTTGGACACCGTGGGACAACGTGGGACAACGTGGGACAACGTGGGACAACGTGGGACAACGTGGGACAACGTGGGACACCGTTGGACATCGTTGGACACCGTTGGACACCGTTGGACACCGTTGGACACCGTGGGACAACGTGGGACAACGTGGGACAACGTGGGACAACGTGGGACAACGTGGGACAACGTGGGACAACGTGGGACAACGTGGGACAACGTGGGACAACGTGGGACAACGTGGGACAACGTGGGACAACGTGGGACAACGTGGGACAACGTGGGACAACGTGGGACAACGTGGGACAACGTGGGACAACGTGGGACACCGTGGGACACAGTTGGACACCGTTGGACAACGTTGGACACCGTTGGACATCGTTGGACAACGTGGGACATCGTGGGACAACGTGGGACAACGTGGGACAACGTGGGACAACGTGGGACACCGTTGGACACCGTGGGACACCGTTGGACACCGTTGGACACCGTTGGACACCGTGGGACAAAGTGGGACAACGTGGGACAACGTGGGACAACGTGGGACAACGTGGGACAACGTGGGACAACGTGGGACAACGTGGGACACCGTTGGACACCGTGGGACACCGTTGGACACCGATGGACATCGTTGGACACCGTGGGACAACGTGGGACAACGTGGGACAACGTGGGACACCGTTGGACACCGTTGGACATCGTTGGACATCGTTGGACATCGTGGGACACCGTTGGACATCGTTGGACATCGTTGGACACCGTTGGACATCGTTGGACATCGTTGGACATCGTTGGACACCGTTGGACACCGTTGGACACCGTTGGACACCGTGGGACAACGTGGGACAACGTGGGACATCGTGGGACAACGTGGGACAACGTGGGACATCGTGGGACAACGTGGGACAACGTGGGACACCGTTGGACACCGTGGGACACCGTTGGACACCGTTGGACATCGTTGGACACCGTGGGACAACGTGGGACAACGTGGGACAACGTGGGACAACGTGGGACAACGTGGGACAACGTGGGACAACGTGGGACAACGTGGGACAACGTGGGACAACGTGGGACATCGTTGGACACCGTTGGACACCGTGGGACAACGTGGGACAACGTGGGACAACGTGGGACAACGTGGGACAACGTGGGACAACGTGGGACAACGTGGGACAACGTGGGACAACGTGGGACATCGTGGGACAACGTGGGACAACGTGGGACAACGTGGGACAACGTGGGACAACGTGGGACACCGTTGGACACCGTTGGACATCGTTGGACATCGTTGGACACCGTTGGACACCGTTGGACACCGTTGGACACCGTTGGACATCGGTGGACATCGTGGGACACCGTTGGACACCGTTGGACATCGTTGGACACCGTGGGACAACGTGGGACAACGTGGGACAACGTGGGACAACGTGGGACAACGTGGGACAACGTGGGACACCGTGGGAGACCGTTGGACACCGTTGGACATCGTTGGACACCGTTGGACATCGTTGGACAACGTGGGACATCGTGGGACAACGTGGGACAACGTGGGACAACGTGGGACACCGTTGGACACCGTGGGACACCGTGGGACACCGTTGGACACCGTGGGACACCGTGGGACAAAGTGGGACAACGTGGGACAACGTGGGACTACGTGGGACAACGTGGGACAACGTGGGACAACGTGGGACAACGTGGGACAACGTGGGACAACGTGGGACAACGTGGGACAACGTGGGACAACGGGGGACAACGTGGGACAACGTGGGACAACGTGGGACAGCGTGGGACAACGTGGGACAACGTGGGACAACGTGGGACAACGTGGGACACCGTGGGACAACGTGGGACAACGTGGGACAACGTGGGACAACGTGGGACACCGTTGGACACCGTGGGACACCGTTGGACACCGTTGGACATCGTTGGACACCGTGGGACAACGTGGGACAACGTGGGACCACGTGGGACAACGTGGGACAACGTGGGACAACGTGGGACAACGTTGGACATCGTGGGACACCGTTGGACATCGTTGGACACCGTTGGACATCGTTGGACACCGTGGGACAACGTGGGACAACGTGGGACAACGTGGGACAACGGGGGACAACGTGGGACAACGTGGGACAACGTGGGACAACGTGGGACAACGTGGGACAACGTGGGACAACGTGGGACAACGTGGGACAACGTGAGACATCGTTGGACATCGTGGGACACCGTTGTACATCGTTGGACACCGTTGGACATCGTTGGACACCGTGGGACAACGTGGGACAACGTGGGACAACGTGGGACACCGTTGGACATCGTTGGACACCGTTGGACATCGTTGGACACCGTGGGACAACGTGGGACAACGTGGGACAACGTGGGACAACGTGGGACACCGTTGGACATCGTTGGACACCGTGGGACAACGTGGGACAACATGGGACAACGTGGGACACCGTTGGACACCGTTGGACATCGTTGGACACCGTTGGACACCGTGGGACAACGTGGGACAACGTGGGACAACGTGGGACACCGTTGGACATCGTTGGACACCGTTGGACATCGTTGGACACCGTGGGACAACGTGGGACAACGTGGGACAACGTGGGACAACGTGGGACACCGTTGGACATCGTTGGACACCGTGGGACAACGTGGGACAACGTGGGACAACGTGGGACAACGTGGGACACCGTTGGACACCGTGGGACACCGTTCGACACCGTTGGACATCGTGGGACAACGTGGGACAACGTGGGACTCCGTTGGACACCGTGGGACACCGTTGGACACCGTTGGACATCGTTGGACACCGTGGGACAACGTGGGACAACGTGGGACAACGTGGGACAACGTGGGACAACGTGGGACAACGTGGGACAACGTGGGACAACGTGGGACAACGTGGGACAACGTGGGACAACGTGGGACATCGTTGGACACCGTTGGACACCGTGGGACAACGTGGGACAACGTGGGACAACGTGGGACAACGTGGGACAACGTGGGACAACGTGGGACAACGTGGGACAACGTGGGACAACGTGGGACATCGTGGGACAACGTGGGACAACGTGGGACAACGTGGGACAACGTGGGACAACGTGGGACAACGTGGGACAACGTGGGACAACGTGGGACAACGTGGGACACCGTGGGACACAGTTGGACACCGTTGGACATCGTTGGACACCGTTGGACATCGTTGGACAACGTGGGACAACGTGGGACAACGTGGGACAACGTGGGACAACGTGGGACACCGTTGGACATCGTTGGACACCGTTGGACACCGTTGGACACCGTTGGACACCGTGGGACAACGTGGGACAACGTGGGACAACGTGGGACAACGTGGGACAACGTGGGACAACGTGGGACACCGTTGGACACCGTGGGACACCGTTGGACACCGTTGGACACCGTTGGACACCGTGGGACAAAGTGGGACAACGTGGGACAACGTGGGACTACGTGGGACAACGTGGGACAACGTGGGACAACGTGGGACAACGTGGGACAACGTGGGACAACGTGGGACAACGTGGGACACCGTTGGACACCGTGGGACACCGTTGGACACCGTTGGACATCGTTGGACACCGTGGGACAACGTGGGACAACGTGGGACAACGTGGGACAACGTGGGACAGCGTGGGACAACGTGGGACAACGTGGGACAACGTGGGACAACGTGGGACAACGTGGGACAACGTGGGACAACGTGGGACAACGTGGGACAACGTGGGACAACGTGGGACATCGTGGGACAACGTGGGACAACGTGGGACAACGTGGGACAACGTGGGACAACGCGGGACACCGTTGGACATCGTTGGACACCGTGGGTCAACGTGGGACAACGTGGGACAACGTGGGACACCGTTGGACACCGTTGGACATCGTTGGACATCGTTGGACACCGTTGGACACCGTTGGACACCGTTGGACACCGTTGGACATCGGTGGACATCGTGGGACACCGTTGGACACCGTTGGACATCGTTGGACACCGTGGGACAACGTGGGACAACGTGGGACAACGTGGGACAACGTGGGACAACGTGGGACAACGTGGGACACCGTTGGACACCGTGGGACACCGTTGGACACCGTTGGACACCGTTGGACACCGTGGGACAAAGTGGGACAACGTGGGACAACGTGGGACTACGTGGGACAACGTGGGACAACGTGGGACAACGTGGGACAACGTGGGACATCGTGGGACAACGTGGGACAACGTGGGACAACGTGGGACAACGTGGGACATCGTTGGACACCGTTGGACACCGTGGGACAACGTGGGACAACGTGGGACAACGTGGGACAACGTGGGACACCGTTGGACACCGTTGGACATCGTTGGACATCGTGGGACACCGTTGGACATCGTTGGACATCGTTGGACACCGTTGGACATCGTTGGACATCGTTGGACATCGTTGGACACCGTTGGACACCGTTGGACACCGTTGGACACCGTTGGACATCGGTGGACATCGTGGGACACCGTTGGACACCGTTGGACATCGTTGGACACCGTGGGACAACGTGGGACAACGTCGGACAACGTGGGACAACGTGGGACACCGTTGGACACCGTGGGACACCGTTGGACACCGTGGGACAACGTGGGACAACGTGGGACACCGTTGGACATCGTTGGACACCGTTGGACACCGTTGGACACCGTTGGACACCGTGGGACAACGTGGGACAACGTGGGACAACGTGGGACAACGTGGGACAACGTGGGACAACGTGGGACAACGTGGGACAACGTGGGACAACGTGGGACAACGTGGGACAACGTGGGACAACGTGGGACAACGTGGGACAACGTGGGACAACGTGGGACAACGTGGGACAACGTGGGACAACGTGGGACACCGTGGGACACCGTTGGACATCGTTGGACATCGTTGGACACCGTTGGACATCGTTGGACATCGTTGGACATCGTTGGACACCGTTGGACACCGTTGGACACCGTTGGACACCGTGGGACAACGTGGGACAACGTGGGACATCGTGGGACAACGTGGGACAACGTGGGACATCGTGGGACAACGTGGGACAACGTGGGACACCGTTGGACACCGTGGGACACCGTTGGACACCGTTGGACATCGTTGGACACCGTGGGACAACGTGGGACAACGTGGGACAACGTGGGACAACGTGGGACAACGTGGGACAACGTGGGACAACGTGGGACAACGTGGGACAACGTGGGACAACGTGGGACATCGTTGGACACCGTTGGACACCGTGGGACAACGTGGGACAACGTGGGACAACGTGGGACAACGTGGGACAACGTGGGACAACGTGGGACAACGTGGGACAACGTGGGACACCGTGGGACATCGTGGGACAACGTGGGACAACGTGGGACAACGTGGGACAACGTGGGACAACGTGGGACACCGTTGGACACCGTTGGACATCGTTGGACATCGTTGGACACCGTTGGACACCGTTGGACACCGTTGGACACCGTTGGACATCGGTGGACATCGTGGGACACCGTTGGACACCGTTGGACATCGTTGGACACCGTGGGACAACGTGGGACAACGTGGGACAACGTGGGACAACGTGGGACAACGTGGGACAACGTGGGACACCGTGGGAGACAGTTGGACACCGTTGGACATCGTTGGACACCGTTGGACATCGTTGGACAACGTGGGACATCGTGGGACAACGTGGGACAACGTGGGACAACGTGGGACACCGTTGGACACCGTGGGACACCGTTGGACACCGTTGGACACCGTTGGACACCGTGGGACAAAGTGGGACAACGTGGGACAACGTGGGACAACGTGGGACAACGTGGGACAACGTGGGACAACGTGGGACAACGTGGGACAACGTGGGACAACGTGGGACAACGTGGGACAACGTGGGACAACGGGGGACAACGTGGGACAACGTGGGACAACGTGGGACAGCGTGGGACAACGTGGGACAACGTGGGACAACGTGGGACAACGTGGGACACCGTGGGACAACGTGGGACAACGTGGGACAACGTGGGACAACGTGGGACACCGTTGGACACCGTGGGACACCGTTGGACACCGTTGGACATCGTTGGACACCGTGGGACAACGTGGGACAACGTGGGACAACGTGGGACAACGTGGGACAACGTGGGACAACGTGGGACAACGTTGGACATCGTGGGACACCGTTGGACATCGTTGGACACCGTTGGACATCGTTGGACACCGTGGGACAACGTGGGACAACGTGGGACAACGTGGGACAACGGGGGACAACGTGGGACAACGTGGGACAACGTGGGACAACGTGGGACAACGTGGGACAACGTGGGACAACGTGGGACAACGTGGGACAACGTGAGACATCGTTGGACATCGTGGGACACCGTTGTACATCGTTGGACACCGTTGGACATCGTTGGACACCGTGGGACAACGTGGGACAACGTGGGACAACGTGGGACACCGTTGGACATCGTTGGACACCGTTGGACATCGTTGGACACCGTGGGACAACGTGGGACAACGTGGGACAACGTGGGACAACGTGGGACACCGTTGGACATCGTTGGACACCGTGGGACAACGTGGGACAACATGGGACAACGTGGGACACCGTTGGACACCGTTGGACATCGTTGGACACCGTTGGACACCGTGGGACAACGTGGGACAACGTGGGACAACGTGGGACACCGTTGGACATCGTTGGACACCGTTGGACATCGTTGGACACCGTGGGACAACGTGGGACAACGTGGGACAACGTGGGACAACGTGGGACACCGTTGGACATCGTTGGACACCGTGGGACAACGTGGGACAACGTGGGACAACGTGGGACAACGTGGGACACCGTTGGACACCGTGGGACACCGTTCGACACCGTTGGACATCGTGGGACAACGTGGGACAACGTGGGACTCCGTTGGACACCGTGGGACACCGTTGGACACCGTTGGACATCGTTGGACACCGTGGGACAACGTGGGACAACGTGGGACAACGTGGGACAACGTGGGACAACGTGGGACAACGTGGGACAACGTGGGACAACGTGGGACAACGTGGGACAACGTGGGACAACGTGGGACATCGTTGGACACCGTTGGACACCGTGGGACAACGTGGGACAACGTGGGACAACGTGGGACAACGTGGGACAACGTGGGACAACGTGGGACAACGTGGGACAACGTGGGACAACGTGGGACATCGTGGGACAACGTGGGACAACGTGGGACAACGTGGGACAACGTGGGACAACGTGGGACAACGTGGGACAACGTGGGACAACGTGGGACAACGTGGGACACCGTGGGACACAGTTGGACACCGTTGGACATCGTTGGACACCGTTGGACATCGTTGGACAACGTGGGACAACGTGGGACAACGTGGGACAACGTGGGACAACGTGGGACACCGTTGGACATCGTTGGACACCGTTGGACACCGTTGGACACCGTTGGACACCGTGGGACAACGTGGGACAACGTGGGACAACGTGGGACAACGTGGGACAACGTGGGACAACGTGGGACACCGTTGGACACCGTGGGACACCGTTGGACAGCGTGGGACACCGTTGGACACCGTGGGACAAAGTGGGACAACGTGGGACAACGTGGGACTACGTGGGACAACGTGGGACAACGTGGGACAACGTGGGACAACGTGGGACAACGTGGGACAACGTGGGACAACGTGGGACACCGTTGGACACCGTGGGACACCGTTGGACACCGTTGGACATCGTTGGACACCGTGGGACAACGTGGGACAACGTGGGACAACGTGGGACAACGTGGGACAGCGTGGGACAACGTGGGACAACGTGGGACAACGTGGGACAACGTGGGACAACGTGGGACAACGTGGGACAACGTGGGACAACGTGGGACAACGTGGGACAACGTGGGACATCGTGGGACAACGTGGGACAACGTGGGACAACGTGGGACAACGTGGGACAACGCGGGACACCGTTGGACATCGTTGGACACCGTGGGTCAACGTGGGACAACGTGGGACAACGTGGGACACCGTTGGACACCGTTGGACATCGTTGGACATCGTTGGACACCGTTGGACACCGTTGGACACCGTTGGACACCGTTGGACATCGGTGGACATCGTGGGACACCGTTGGACACCGTTGGACATCGTTGGACACCGTGGGACAACGTGGGACAACGTGGGACAACGTGGGACAACGTGGGACAACGTGGGACAACGTGGGACAACGTGGGACAACGTGGGACAACGTGGGACAACGTGGGACAACGTGGGACAACGTGGGACAACGTGGGACAACGTGGGACAACGTGGGACATCGTGGGACAACGTGGGACAACGTGGGACAACGTGGGACAACGTGGGACATCGTTGGACACCGTTGGACACCGTGGGACAACGTGGGACAACGTGGGACAACGTGGGACAACGTGGGACACCGTTGGACACCGTTGGACATCGTTGGACATCGTGGGACACCGTTGGACATCGTTGGACATCGTTGGACACCGTTGGACATCGTTGGACATCGTTGGACATCGTTGGACACCGTTGGACACCGTTGGACACCGTTGGACACCGTTGGACATCGGTGGACATCGTGGGACACCGTTGGACACCGTTGGACATCGTTGGACACCGTGGGACAACGTGGGACAACGTCGGACAACGTGGGACAACGTGGGACACCGTTGGACACCGTGGGACACCGTTGGACACCGTGGGACAACGTGGGACAACGTGGGACACCGTTGGACACCGTTGGACACCGTTGGACACCGTTGGACACCGTTGGACACCGTGGGACAACGTGGGACAACGTGGGACAACGTGGGACAACGTGGGACAACGTGGGACAACGTGGGACAACGTGGGACAACGTGGGACAACGTGGGACAACGTGGGACAACGTGGGACAACGTGGGACAACGTGGGACAACGTGGGACAACGTGGGACAACGTGGGACAACGTGGGACAACGTGGGACACCGTGGGACACAGTTGGACACCGTTGGACATCGTTGGACACCGTTGGACATCGTTGGACAACGTGGGACAACGTGGGACAACGTGGGACAACGTGGGACAACGTGGGACACCGTTGGACATCGTTGGACACCGTTGGACACCGTTGGACACCGTTGGACACCGTGGGACAACGTGGGACAACGTGGGACAACGTGGGACAACGTGGGACAACGTGGGACAACGTGGGACAACGTGGGACAACGTGGGACAACGTGGGACAACGTGGGACAACGTGGGACAACGTGGGACAACGTGGGACAACGTGGGACAACGTGGGACAACGTGGGACAACGTGGGACAACGTGGGACAACGTGGGACACCGTGGGACACAGTTGGACACCGTTGGACAACGTTGGACACCGTTGGACATCGTTGGACAACGTGGGACATCGTGGGACAACGTGGGACAACGTGGGACACCGTTGGACACCGTGGGACACCGTTGGACACCGTTGGACACCGTTGGACACCGTGGGACAAAGTGGGACAACGTGGGACAACGTGGGACAACGTGGGACAACGTGGGACAACGTGGGACAACGTGGGACAACGTGGGACACCGTTGGACACCGTGGGACACCGTTGGACACCGATGGACATCGTTGGACACCGTGGGACAACGTGGGACAACGTGGGACAATGTGGGACACCGTTGGACACCGTTGGACATCGTTGGACATCGTTGGACATCGTGGGACACCGTTGGACATCGTTGGACATCGTTGGACACCGTTGGACATCGTTGGACATCGTTGGACATCGTTGGACACCGTTGGACACCGTTGGACACCGTGGGACAACGTGGGACAACGTGGGACATCGTTGGACAACGTGGGACAACGTGGGACACCGTGGGACACAGTTGGACACCGTTGGACAACGTTGGACACCGTTGGACATCGTTGGACAACGTGGGACACCGTTGGACACCGTGGGACAACGTGGGACAACGTGGGACACCGTTGGACATCGTTGGACAACGTGGGACAACGTGGGACAACGTGGGACAACGTGGGACAACGTGGGACACCGTTGGACACCGTGGGACACCGTTGGACACCGTTGGACATCGTTGGACACCGTGGGACAACGTGGGACAACGTGGGACAACGTGGGACAACGTGGGACAACGTGGGACAACGTGGGACAACGTGGGACAACGTGGGACAACGTGGGACAACGTGGGACAACGTGGGACAACGTGGGACAACGTGGGACAACGTGGGACATCGTGGGACAACGTGGGACAACGTGGGACAACGTGGGACAACGTGGGACAACGCGGGACACCGTTGGACATCGTTGGACACCGTGGGACAACGTGGGACAACGTGGGACAACGTGGGACAACGTGGGACACCGTTGGACATCGTTGGACACCGTTGGACACCGTTGGACACCGTTGGACACCGTGGGACAACGTGGGACAACGTGGGACAACGTGGGACAACGTGGGACAACGTGGGACAACGTGGGACAACGTGGGACAACGTGGGACAACGTGGGACAACGTGGGACAACGTGGGACAACGTGGGACAACGTGGGACAACGTGGGACAACGTGGGACAACGTGGGACAACGTGGGACAACGTGGGACACCGTGGGACACAGTTGGACACCGTTGGACACCGTTGGACACCGTGGGACACCGTTGGACACCGTGGGACAACGTGGGACAACGTGGGACACCGTTGGACATCGTTGGACACCGTTGGACACCGTTGGACACCGTTGGACACCGTGGGACAACGTGGGACAACGTGGGACAACGTGGGACAACGTGGGACAACGTGGGACAACGTGGGACAACGTGGGACAACGTGGGACAACGTGGGACAACGTGGGACAACGTGGGACAACGTGGGACAACGTGGGACAACGTGGGACAACGTGGGACAACGTGGGACAACGTGGGACAACGTGGGACAACGTGGGACAACGTGGGACACCGTGGGACACAGTTGGACACCGTTGGACATCGTTGGACACCGTTGGACATCGTTGGACAACGTGGGACAACGTGGGACAACGTGGGACAACGTGGGACAACGTGGGACACCGTTGGACATCGTTGGACACCGTTGGACACCGTTGGACACCGTTGGACACCGTGGGACAACGTGGGACAACGTGGGACAACGTGGGACAACGTGGGACAACGTGGGACAACGTGGGACAACGTGGGACAACGTGGGACAACGTGGGACAACGTGGGACAACGTGGGACAACGTGGGACAACGTGGGACAACGTGGGACAACGTGGGACAACGTGGGACAACGTGGGACAACGTGGGACAACGTGGGACACCGTGGGACACCGTTGGACACCGTTGGACAACGTTGGACACCGTTGGACATCGTTGGACAACGTGGGACAACGTGGGACAACGTGGGACAACGTGGGACAACGTGGGACAACGTGGGACACCGTTGGACACCGTGGGACACCGTTGGACACCGTTGGACACCGTTGGACACCGTGGGACAAAGTGGGACAACGTGGGACAACGTGGGACAACGTGGGACAACGTGGGACAACGTGGGACAACGTGGGACAACGTGGGACACCGTTGGACACCGTGGGACACCGTTGGACATCGTTGGACACCGTGGGACAACGTGGGACAACGTGGGACAACGTGGGACAACGTGGGACAACGTGGGACAACGTGGGACAACGTGGGACAACGTGGGACAACGTGGGACAACGTGGGACAACGTGGGACAACGTGGGACAACGTGGGACAACGTGGGACATCGTGGGACAACGTGGGACAACGTGGGACAACGTGGGACAACGTGGGACAACGCGGGACACCGTTGGACATCGTTGGACACCGTGGGACAACGTGGGACAACGTGGGACAACGTGGGACAACGTGGGACACCGTTGGACATCGTTGGACACCGTTGGACACCGTTGGACACCGTTGGACACCGTGGGACAACGTGGGACAACGTGGGACAACGTGGGACAACGTGGGACAACGTGGGACAACGTGGGACAACGTGGGACAACGTGGGACAACGTGGGACAACGTGGGACAACGTGGGACAACGTGGGACAACGTGGGACAACGTGGGACAACGTGGGACAACGTGGGACAACGTGGGACAACGTGGGACAACGTGCGACAACGTGGGACAACGTGGGACACCGTGGGACACAGTTGGACACCGTTGGACAACGTTGGACACCGTTGGACATCGTTGGACAACGTGGGACATCGTGGGACAACGTGGGACAACGTGGGACAACGTGGGACACCGTTGGACACCGTTGGACATCGTTGGACACCGTGGGACAACGTGGGACAACGTGGGACAACGTGGGACACCGTTGGACACCGTGGGACAACGTGGGGCAACGTGGGACAACGTGGGACAACGTGGGACAACGTGGGACACCGTTGGACACCGTGGGACACCGTTGGACACCGTGGGACAACGTGGGACAACGTGGGACAACGTGGGACACCGTTGGACACCGTGGGACACCGTTGGACACCGATGGACATCGTTGGACACCGTGGGACAACGTGGGACAACGTGGGACAATGTGGGACACCGTTGGACACCGTTGGACATCGTTGGACATCGTTGGACATCGTGGGACACCGTTGGACATCGTTGGACATCGTTGGACACCGTTGGACATCGTTGGACATCGTTGGACATCGTTGGACACCGTTGGACACCGTTGGACACCGTTGGACACCGTGGGACAACGTGGGACAACGTGGGACATCGTGGGACAACGTGGGACAACGTGGGACATCGTGGGACACCGTTGGACACCGTGGGACACCGTTGGACACCGTGGGACACCGTTGGACACCGTTGGACACCGTTGGACACCGTGGGACAAAGTGGGACAACGTGGGACAACGTGGGACAACGTGGGACAACGTGGGACAACGTGGGACACCGTTGGACACCGTGGGACACCGTTGGACACCGATGGACATCGTTGGACACCGTGGGACAACGTGGGACAACGTGGGACAATGTGGGACACCGTTGGACACCGTTGGACATCGTTGGACATCGTTGGACATCGTGGGACACCGTTGGACATCGTTGGACATCGTTGGACACCGTTGGACATCGTTGGACATCGTTGGACATCGTTGGACACCGTTGGACACCGTTGGACACCGTTGGACACCGTGGGACAACGTGGGACAACGTGGGACATCGTGGGACAACGTGGGACAACGTGGGACATCGTGGGACAACGTGGGACAACGTGGGACACCGTTGGACACCGTGGGACACCGTTGGACACCGTTGGACATCGTTGGACACCGTGGGACAACGTGGGACAACGTGGGACAACGTGGGACAACGTGGGACAACGTGGGACAACGTGGGACAACGTGGGACAACGTGGGACAACGTGGGACAACGTGGGACAACGTGGGACAACGTGGGACAACGTGGGACAACGTGGGACAACGTGGGACAACGTGGGACATCGTTGGACACCGTTGGACACCGTGGGACAACGTGGGACAACGTGGGACAACGTGGGACAACGTGGGACAACGTGGGACAACGTGGGACAACGTGGGACAACGTGGGACAACGTGGGACAACGTGGGACAACGTGGGACACCGTTGGACATCGTTGGACAACGTGGGACAACGTGGGACAACGTGGGACAACGTGGGACAACGTGGGACACCGTTGGACACCGTGGGACACCGTTGGACACCGTTGGACATCGTTGGACACCGTGGGACAACGTGGGACAACGTGGGACAACGTGGGACAACGTGGGACAACGTGGGACAACGTGGGACAACGTGGGACAACGTGGGACAACGTGGGACAACGTGGGACAACGTGGGACAACGTGGGACAACGTGGGACAACGTGGGACAACGTGGGACATCGTGGGACAACGTGGGACAACGTGGGACAACGTGGGACAACGTGGGACAACGCGGGACACCGTTGGACATCGTTGGACACCGTGGGACAACGTGGGACAACGTGGGACAACGTGGGACAACGTGGGACAACGTGGGACACCGTTGGACACCGTTGGACATCGTTGGACATCGTTGGACACCGTTGGACACCGTTGGACACCGTTGGACACCGTTGGACATCGGTGGACATCGTGGGACACCGTTGGACACCGTTGGACATCGTTGGACACCGTGGGACAACGTGGGACAACGTGGGACAACGTGGGACAACGTGGGACAACGTGGGACAACGTGGGACAACGTGGGACAACGTGGGACAACGTGGGACAACGTGGGACAACGTGGGACAACGTGGGACAACGTGGGACAACGTGGGACAACGTGGGACATCGTGGGACAACGTGGGACAACGTGGGACAACGTGGGACAACGTGGGACATCGTTGGACACCGTTGGACACCGTGGGACAACGTGGGACAACGTGGGACAACGTGGGACAACGTGGGACACCGTTGGACACCGTTGGACATCGTTGGACATCGTTGGACATCGTGGGACACCGTTGGACATCGTTGGACATCGTTGGACACCGTTGGACATCGTTGGACATCGTTGGACATCGTTGGACACCGTTGGACACCGTTGGACACCGTTGGACACCGTTGGACATCGGTGGACATCGTGGGACACCGTTGGACACCGTTGGACATCGTTGGACACCGTGGGACAACGTGGGACAACGTGGGACAACGTGGGACACCGTTGGACACCGTGGGACAACGTGGGGCAACGTGGGACAACGTGGGGCAACGTGGGACAACGTGGGACAACGTGGGACAACGTGGGACACCGTTGGACACCGTGGGACACCGTTGGACACCGTGGGACAACGTGGGACAACGTGGGACACCGTTGGACATCGTTGGACACCGTTGGACACCGTTGGACACCGTTGGACACCGTGGGACAACGTGGGACAACGTGGGACAACGTGGGACAACGTGGGACAACGTGGGACAACGTGGGACAACGTGGGACAACGTGGGACAACGTGGGACAACGTGGGACAACGTGGGACAACGTGGGACAACGTGGGACAACGTGGGACAACGTGGGACAACGTGGGACAACGTGGGACAACGTGGGACACCGTGGGACACAGTTGGACACCGTTGTACAACGTTGGACACCGTTGGACATCGTTGGACAACGTGGGACATCGTGGGACAACGTGGGACAACGTGGGACAACGTGGGACAACGTGGGACACCGTTGGACACCGTGGGACACCGTTGGACACCGTTGGACACCGTTGGACACCGTGGGACAAAGTGGGACAACGTGGGACAACGTGGGACAACGTGGGACAACGTGGGACAACGTGGGACAACGTGGGACACCGTTGGACACCGTGGGACACCGTTGGACACCGATGGACATCGTTGGACACCGTGGGACAACGTGGGACAACGTGGGACAATGTGGGACACCGTTGGACACCGTTGGACATCGTTGGACATCGTTGGACATCGTGGGACACCGTTGGACATCGTTGGACATCGTTGGACACCGTTGGACATCGTTGGACATCGTTGGACATCGTTGGACACCGTTGGACACCGTTGGACACCGTTGGACACCGTGGGACAACGTGGGACAACGTGGGACATCGTGGGACAACGTGGGACAACGTGGGACATCGTGGGACAACGTGGGACAACGTGGGACACCGTTGGACACCGTGGGACACCGTTGGACACCGTTGGACATCGTTGGACACCGTGGGACAACGTGGGACAACGTGGGACAACGTGGGACAACGTGGGACAACGTGGGACAACGTGGGACAACGTGGGACAACGTGGGACAACGTGGGACAACGTGGGACAACGTGGGACAACGTGGGACCACGTGGGACAACGTGGGACAACGTGGGACAACGTGGGACATCGTTGGACACCGTTGGACACCGTGGGACAACGTGGGACAACGTGGGACAACGTGGGACAACGTGGGACAACGTGGGACAACGTGGGACAACGTGGGACAACGTGGGACAACGTGGGACAACGTGGGACAACGTGGGACACCGTTGGACATCGTTGGACAACGTGGGACAACGTGGGACAACGTGGGACAACGTGGGACAACGTGGGACAACGTGGGACAACGTGGGACAACGTGGGACACCGTGGGAGACAGTTGGACACCGTTGGACATCGTTGGACACCGTTGGACATCGTTGGACACCGTTGGACATCGTTGGACAACGTGGGACATCGTGGGACAACGCGGGACAACGTGGGACAACGTGGGACAACGTGGGACAACGTGGGACATCGTTGGACATCGTTGGACATCGTTGGACACCGTTGGACACCGTTGGACACCGTTGGACACCGTTGGACATCGGTGGACATCGTGGGACACCGTTGGACACCGTTGGACAACGTGGGACAACGTGGGACAACGTGGGACAACGTGGGACAACGTGGGACAACGTGGGACAACGTGGGACAACGTGGGACAACGTGGGACAACGTGGGACAACGTGGGACAACGTGGGACAACGTGGGACAACGTGGGACAACGTGGGACAACGTGGGACAACGTGGGACACCGTGGGAGACAGTTGGACACCGTTGGACATCGTTGGACACCGTTGGACATCGTTGGACACCGTTGGACATCGTTGGACAACGTGGGACATCGTTGGACACCGTTGGACATCGTTGGACAACGTGGGACATCGTGGGACAACGTGGGACAACGTGGGACAACGTGGGACAACGTGGGACACCGTTGGACACCGTGGGACACCGTTGGACACCGTTGGACACCGTTGGACACCGTGGGACAAAGTGGGACAACGTGGGACAACGTGGGACAACGTGGGACAACGTGGGACAACGTGGGACAACGTGGGACAACGTGGGACAACGTGGGACAACGTGGGACAACGTGGGACAACGTGGGACAACGTGGGACAACGTGGGACAACGTGGGACAACGTGGGACCACGTGGGACAACGTGGGACAACGTGGGACAACGTGGGACATCGTTGGACACCGTTGGACACCGTGGGACAACGTGGGACAACGTGGGACAACGTGGGACAACGTGGGACAACGTGGGACAACGTGGGACAACGTGGGACAACGTGGGACAACGTGGGACAACGTGGGACAACGTGGGACACCGTTGGACATCGTTGGACAACGTGGGACAACGTGGGACAACGTGGGACAACGTGGGACAACGTGGGACAACGTGGGACAACGTGGGACAACGTGGGACACCGTGGGAGACAGTTGGACACCGTTGGACATCGTTGGACACCGTTGGACATCGTTGGACACCGTTGGACATCGTTGGACAACGTGGGACATCGTGGGACAACGCGGGACAACGTGGGACAACGTGGGACAACGTGGGACAACGTGGGACATCGTTGGACATCGTTGGACATCGTTGGACACCGTTGGACACCGTTGGACACCGTTGGACACCGTTGGACACCGGTGGACATCGTGGGACACCGTTGGACACCGTTGGACAACGTGGGACAACGTGGGACAACGTGGGACAACGTGGGACAACGTGGGACAACGTGGGACAACGTGGGACAACGTGGGACAACGTGGGACAACGTGGGACAACGTGGGACAACGTGGGACAACGTGGGACAACGTGGGACAACGTGGGACAACGTGGGACAACGTGGGACACCGTGGGAGACAGTTGGACACCGTTGGACATCGTTGGACACCGTTGGACATCGTTGGACACCGTTGGACATCGTTGGACAACGTGGGACATCGTTGGACACCGTTGGACATCGTTGGACAACGTGGGACATCGTGGGACAACGTGGGACAACGTGGGACAACGTGGGACAACGTGGGACACCGTTGGACACCGTGGGACACCGTTGGACACCGTTGGACACCGTTGGACACCGTGGGACAAAGTGGGACAACGTGGGACAACGTGGGACAACGTGGGACAACGTGGGACAACGTGGGACAACGTGGGACAACGTGGGACAACGTGGGACAACGTGGGACAACGTGGGACAACGTGGGACAACGTGGGACATCGTGGGACAACGTGGGACAACGTGGGACAACGTGGGACAACGTGGGACATCGTTGGACACCGTTGGACACCGTGGGACAACGTGGGACAACGTGGGACAACGTGGGACAACGTGGGACAACGTGGGACAACGTGGGACAACGTGGGACAACGTGGGACAACGTGGGACACCGTTGGACATCGTTGGACAACGTGGGACAACGTGGGACAACGTGGGACAACGTGGGACAACGTGGGACACCGTTGGACACCGTGGGACACCGTTGGACACCGTTGGACATCGTTGGACACCGTGGGACAACGTGGGACAACGTGGGACAACGTGGGACAACGTGGGACAACGTGGGACAACGTGGGACAACGTGGGACAACGTGGGACAACGTGGGACAACGTGGGACAACGTGGGACAACGTGGGACAACGTGGGACAACGTGGGACAACGTGGGACAACGTGGGACAACGTGGGACAACGTGGGACACCGTTGGACACCGTTGGACATCGTTGGACATCGTTGGACACCGTTGGACACCGTTGGACACCGTTGGACACCGTTGGACATCGGTGGACATCGTGGGACACCGTTGGACACCGTTGGACATCGTTGGACACCGTGGGACAACGTGGGACAACGTGGGACAACGTGGGACAACGTGGGACAACGTGGGACAACGTGGGACAACGTGGGACAACGTGGGACAACGTGGGACAACGTGGGACAACGTGGGACAACGTGGGACAACGTGGGACAACGTGGGACACCGTGGGACAACGTGGGACAACGTGGGACAACGTGGGACAACGTGGGACATCGTGGGACAACGTGGGACAACGTGGGACAACGTGGGACAACGTGGGACATCGTTGGACACCGTTGGACACCGTGGGACAACGTGGGACAACGTGGGACAACGTGGGACAACGTGGGACACCGTTGGACACCGTTGGACATCGTTGGACATCGTTGGACATCGTGGGACACCGTTGGACATCGTTGGACATCGTTGGACACCGTTGGACATCGTTGGACATCGTTGGACATCGTTGGACACCGTTGGACACCGTTGGACACCGTTGGACACCGTTGGACATCGGTGGACATCGTGGGACACCGTGGGACAACGTGGGACAACGTGGGACAACGTGGGACAACGTGGGACAACGTGGGACAACGTGGGACAACGTGGGACAACGTGGGACAACGTGGGACAACGTGGGACAACGTGGGACAACGTGGGACAACGTGGGACAACGTGGGACAACGTGGGACACCGTGGGACACAGTTGGACACCGTTGGACATCGTTGGACACCGTTGGACATCGTTGGACAACGTGGGACATCGTGGGACAACGTGGGACAACGTGGGACAACGTGGGACACCGTTGGACACCGTGGGACACCGTTGGACACCGTTGGACATCGTTGGACACCGTGGGACAACGTGGGACAACGTGGGACAACGTGGGACACCGTTGGACACCGTTGGACATCGTTGGACATCGTTGGACATCGTGGGACACCGTTGGACATCGTTGGACATCGTTGGACACCGTTGGACATCGTTGGACATCGTTGGACATCGTTGGACACCGTTGGACACCGTTGGACACCGTTGGACACCGTGGGACAACGTGGGACAACGTGGGACATCGTGGGACAACGTGGGACAACGTGGGACACCGTTGGACACCGTGGGACACCGTTGGACACCGTTGGACATCGTTGGACACCGTGGGACAACGTGGGACAACGTGGGACAACGTGGGACAACGTGGGACAACGTGGGACAACGTGGGACAACGTGGGACAACGTGGGACAACGTGGGACACCGTTGGACACCGTTGGACATCGTTGGACATCGTTGGACATCGTGGGACACCGTTGGACATCGTTGGACATCGTTGGACACCGTTGGACATCGTTGGACATCGTTGGACATCGTTGGACACCGTTGGACACCGTTGGACACCGTTGGACACCGTTGGACATCGGTGGACATCGTGGGACACCGTGGGACAACGTGGGACAACGTGGGACAACGTGGGACAACGTGGGACAACGTGGGACAACGTGGGACAACGTGGGACAACGTGGGACAACGTGGGACAACGTGGGACAACGTGGGACAACGTGGGACAACGTGGGACAACGTGGGACAACGTGGGACACCGTGGGACACAGTTGGACACCGTTGGACATCGTTGGACACCGTTGGACATCGTTGGACAACGTGGGACATCGTGGGACAACGTGGGACAACGTGGGACAACGTGGGACACCGTTGGACACCGTGGGACACCGTTGGACACCGTTGGACATCGTTGGACACCGTGGGACAACGTGGGACAACGTGGGACAACGTGGGACACCGTTGGACACCGTTGGACATCGTTGGACATCGTTGGACATCGTGGGACACCGTTGGACATCGTTGGACATCGTTGGACACCGTTGGACATCGTTGGACATCGTTGGACATCGTTGGACACCGTTGGACACCGTTGGACACCGTTGGACACCGTGGGACAACGTGGGACAACGTGGGACATCGTGGGACAACGTGGGACAACGTGGGACACCGTTGGACACCGTGGGACACCGTTGGACACCGTTGGACATCGTTGGACACCGTGGGACAACGTGGGACAACGTGGGACAACGTGGGACAACGTGGGACAACGTGGGACAACGTGGGACAACGTGGGACAACGTGGGACAACGTGGGACAACGTGGGACAACGTGGGACAACGTGGGACAACGTGGGACATCGTGGGACAACGTGGGACAACGTGGGACAACGTGGGACAACGTGGGACATCGTTGGACACCGTTGGACACCGTGGGACAACGTGGGACAACGTGGGACAACGTGGGACAACGTGGGACAACGTGGGACAACGTGGGACAACGTGGGACAACGTGGGACAACGTGGGACAACGTGGGACAACGTGGGACAACGTGGGACACCGTTGGACACCGTGGGACACCGTTGGACACCGTTGGACATCGTTGGACACCGTGGGACAACGTGGGACAACGTGGGACACCGTTGGACACCGTTGGACATCGTTGGACATCGTTGGACACCGTTGGACACCGTTGGACACCGTTGGACACCGTTGGACATCGGTGGACATCGTGGGACACCGTTGGACACCGTTGGACATCGTTGGACACCGTGGGACAACGTGGGACAACGTGGGACAACGTGGGACATCGTGGGACAACGTGGGACAACGTGGGACAACGTGGGACACCGTTGGACATCGTTGGACATCGTTGGACATCGTGGGACACCGTTGGACAACGTGGGACAACGTGGGACACCGTTGGACACCGTGGGACAACGTGGGACAACGTGGGACAACGTGGGACAACGTGGGACAACGTGGGACAACGTAGGACAACGTGGGACAACGTGGGACAACGTGGGACATCGTTGGACACCGTGGGACAACGTGGGACAACGTGGGACAACGTGGGACAACGTGGGACAACGTGGGACAACGTGGGACAACGTGGGACAACGTGGGACAACGTGGGACAACGTGGGACAACGTGGGACAACGTGGGACAACGTAGGACAACGTGGGACAACGTGGGACAACGTGGGACATCGTGGGACAACGTGGGACAACGTGGGACAACGTGGGACAACGTGGGACATCGTTGGACACCGTGGGACAACGTGGGACAACGTGGGACAACGTGGGACAACGTGGGACAACGTGGGACAACGTGGGACAACGTGGGACAACGTGGGACAACGTGGGACAACGTGGGACAACGTGGGACAACGTGGGACAACGTGGGACAACGTGGGACAACGTGGGACACCGTTGGACATCGTTGGACAACGTGGGACAACGTGGGACAACGTGGGACAACGTGGGACACCGTTGGACACCGTGGGACACCGTTGGACACCGTTGGACATCGTTGGACACCGTGGGACAACGTGGGACAACGTGGGACAACGTGGGACAACGTGGGACAACGTGGGACAACGTGGGACAACGTGGGACATCGTGGGACAACGTGGGACAACGTGGGACAACGTGGGACAACGTGGGACAACGCGGGACACCGTTGGACATCGTTGGACACCGTGGGACAACGTGGGACAACGTGGGACAACGTGGGACACCGTTGGACACCGTGGGACACCGTTGGACACCGTGGGACAACGTGGGACAACGTGGGACAACGTGGGACAACGTGGGACAACGTAGGACAACGTGGGACAACGTGGGACACCGTTGGACATCGTTGGACAACGTGGGACAACGTGGGACAACGTGGGACAACGTGGGACACCGTTGGACACCGTGGGACACCGCTGGACACCGTTGGACATCGTTGGACACCGTTGGACACCGTTGGACACCGTTGGACACCGTGGGACAACGTGGGACAACGTGGGACAACGTGGGACAACGTGGGACAACGTGGGACAACGTGGGACAACGTGGGACAACGTGGAACAACGTGGGACAACGTGGGACAACGTGGGACAACGTGGGACAACGTGGGACAACGTGGGACAACGTGGGACAACGTGGGACAACGTGGGACAACGTGGGACACCGTTGGACACCGTGGGACACCGTTGGACACCGTTGGACACCGTTGGACACCGTGGGACAAAGTGGGACAACGTGGGACAACGTGGGACAACGTGGGACAACGTGGGACAACGTGGGACAACGTGGGACAACGTGGGACAACGTGGGACAACGTGGGACAACGTGGGACAACGTGGGACACCGTTGGACATCGTTGGACAACGTGGGACAACGTGGGACAACGTGGGACAACGTGGGACAACGTGGGACAACGTGGGACACCGTTGGACACCGTGGGACACCGCTGGACACCGTTGGACATCGTTGGACACCTTGGGACAACGTGGGACAACGTGGGACAACGTGGGACACCGTTGGACACCGTTGGACATCGTTGGACATCGTTGGACATCGTGGGACACCGTTGGACAACGTGGGACAACGTGGGACACCGTTGGACACCGTGGGACAACGTGGGACAACGTGGGACAACGTGGGACAACGTGGGACAACGTGGGACAACGTAGGACAACGTGGGACAACGTGGGACAACGTGGGACATCGTGGGACAACGTGGGACAACGTGGGACAACGTGGGACAACGTGGGACATCGTTGGACACCGTGGGACAACGTGGGACAACGTGGGACAACGTGGGACAACGTGGGACAACGTGGGACAACGTGGGACAACGTGGGACAACGTGGGACAACGTGGGACAACGTGGGACAACGTGGGACAACGTGGGACAACGTGGGACAACGTGGGACAACGTGGGACACCGTTGGACATCGTTGGACAACGTGGGACAACGTGGGACTACGTGGGACAACGTGGGACAACGTGGGACACCGTTGGACACCGTGGGACACCGTTGGACACCGTTGGACATCGTTGGACACCGTGGGACAACGTGGGACAACGTGGGACAACGTGGGACAACGTGGGACAACGTGGGACAACGTGGGACAACGTGGGACATCGTGGGACAACGTGGGACAACGTGGGACAACGTGGGACAACGTGGGACAACGCGGGACACCGTTGGACATCGTTGGACACCGTGGGACAACGTGGGACAACGTGGGACAACGTGGGACACCGTTGGACACCGTTGGACACCGTTGGACACCGTTGGACATCGTTGGACACCGTGGGACAACGTGGGACAACGTGGGACAACGTGGGAAACCATGGAACAACGTGGGACAACGTGGGACACCGTGGGACACCGTTGGACACCGTTGGACATCGTTGGACACCGTGGGACAACGTGGGACAACGTGGGACACCGTTGGACAACGTGGGACAACGTGGGACAACGTGGGACACCGTTGGACACCGTGGGACACCGTTGGACACCGTTGGACATCGTTGGACACCGTGGGACAACGTGGGACAACGTGGGACAACGTGGGACAACGTGGGACAACGTGGGACAACGTGGGACACCGTTGGACACCGTTGGACACCGTTGGACACCGTTGGACATCGTTGGACACCGTGGGACAACGTGGGACAACGTGGGACAACGTGGGAAACCATGGAACAACGTGGGACAACGTGGGACACCGTTGGACATCGTTGGGCAACGTGGGACAACGTGGGACAACGTGGGACAACGTGGGACAACGTGGGACAACGTGGGACACCGTTGGACACCGTGGGACACCGTTGGACACCGTTGGACATCGTTGGACACCGTGGGACAACGTGGGACAACGTGGGACAACGTGAGACAACGTGGGACAACGTGGGACAACGTGGGACAACGTGGGACAACGTGGGACAACGTGGGACAACGTGGGACAACGTGGGACAACGTGGGACAACGTGGGACAACGTGGGACAACGTGGGACAACGTGGGACAACGTGGGACACCGTTGGACACCGTGGGACACCGTTGGACATCGTTGGACAACGTGGGACATCGTGGGACAACGTGGGACAACGTGGGACACCGTTGGACACCGTTGGACATCGTTGGACATCGTTGGACATCGTGGGACACCGTTGGATAACGTGGGACAACGTGGGGCAACGTGGGACAACGTGGGACAACGTGGGACACCGTGGGACACCGTGGGACACCGTTGGACATCGTTGGACACCGTGGGACAACGTGGGACAACGTGGGACACCGTTGGACACCGTGGGACAACGTGGGACAACGTGGGACAACGTGGGACAACGTGGGACAACGTGGGACAACGTGGGAAACCATGGGACAAAGTGGGACAACGTGGGACAACGTGGGACAACGTGGGACAACGTGGGACAACGTGGGACAACGTGGGACAACGTGGGACAACGTGGGACAACGTGGGACAACGTGGGACAACGTGGGACATCGTGGGACAACGTGGGACAACGTGGGACAACGTGGGACAACGTGGGACATCGTTGGACACCGTGGGACAACGTGGGACAACGTGGGACAACGTGGGACAACGTGGGACAACGTGGGACAACGTGGGACAACGTGGGACAACGTGGGACAACGTGGGACAACGTGGCACAACGTGGGACAACGTGGGACAACGTGGGACAACGTGGGACAACGTGGGACACCGTTGGACATCGTTGGACAACGTGGGACAACGTGGGACAACGTGGGACAACGTGGGACAACGTGGGACACCGTTGGACACCGTGGGACACCGTTGGACACCGTTGGACATCGTTGGACACCGTGGGACAACGTGGGACAACGTGGGACAACGTGGGACAACGTGGGACAACGTGGGACAACGTGGGACAACGTGGGACAACGTGGGACAACGTGGGACAACGTGGGACAACGTGGGACAACGTGGGACAACGTGGGACACCGTTGGACATCGTTGGACAACGTGGGACAACGTGGGACAACGTGGGACAACGTAGGACAACGTGGGACACCGTTGGACACCGTGGGACACCGTTGGACACCGTTGGACATCGTTGGACACCGTGGGACAACGTGGGACAACGTGGGACAACGTGGGACAACGTGGGACAACGTGGGACAACGTGGGACAACGTGGGACATCGTGGGACAACGTGGGACAACGTGGGACAACGTGGGACAACGTGGGACAACGCGGGACACCGTTGGACATCGTTGGACACCGTGGGACAACGTGGGACAACGTGGGACAACGTGGGACACCGTTGGACACCGTTGGACACCGTTGGACACCGTTGGACATCGCTGGACACCGTGGGACAACGTGGGACAACGTGGGACAACGTGGGAAACCATGGAACAACGTGGGACAACGTGGGACACCGTTGGACATCGTTGGGCAACGTGGGACAACGTGGGACATCGTGGGACAACGTGGGACAACGTGGGACACCGTTGGACACCGTTGGACATCGTTGGACATCGTTGGACATCGTGGGACACCGTTGGACAACGTGGGACAACGTGGGACAACGTGGGACAACGTGGGACAACGTGGGACACCGTGGGACACCGTTGGACACCGTTGGACATCGTTGGACACCGTGGGACAACGTGGGACACCGTGGGACACCGTTGGACACCGTGGGACAACGTGGGACAACGTGGGACAACGTGGGACAACGTGGGACAACGTGGGACAACGTAGGACAACGTGGGACAACGTGGGACAACGTGGGACAACGTGGGACAACGTGGGACACCGTTGGACACCGTGGGACACCGTTGGACACCGTTGGACATCGTTGGACAACGTGGGACAACGTGGGACAACGTGGGACAACGTGGGACAACGTGGGACAACGTGGGACAACGTGGGACACCGTTGGACACCGTTGGACACCGTTGGACACCGTTGGACATCGTTGGACACCGTGGGACAACGTGGGACAACGTGGGACAACGTGGGAAACCATGGAACAACGTGGGACAACGTGGGACACCGTTGGACATCGTTGGGCAACGTGGGACAACGTGGGACAACGTGGGACAACGTGGGACAACGTGGGACAACGTGGGACACCGTTGGACACCGTGGGACACCGTTGGACACCGTTGGACATCGTTGGACACCGTGGGACAACGTGGGTCAACGTGGGACAACGTGGGACAACGTGGGACAACGTGGGACAACGTGGGACAACGTGGGACAACGTGGGACAACGTGGGACAACGTGGGACAACGTGGGACAACGTGGGACAACGTGGGACAACGTAGGACAACGTGGGACAACGTGGGACAACGTGGGACAACGTGGGACAACGTGGGACACCGTTGGACACCGTGGGACACCGTTGGACATCGTTGGACACCGTGGGACAACGTGGGACAACGTGGGACACCGTGGGACAACGTGGGACAACGTGGGACAACGTGGGACAACGTGGGACAACGTGGGACAACGTGGGACAACGTAGGACAACGTGGGACAACGTGGGACAACGTGGGACAACGTGGGACAACGTGGGACACCGTTGGACACCGTGGGACACCGTTGGACACCGTTGGACATCGTTGGACACCGTGGGACAACGTGGGACAACGTGGGACAACGTGGGACAACGTGGGACAACGTGGGACAACGTGGGACACCGTTGGACACCGTTGGACACCGTTGGACACCGTTGGACATCGTTGGACACCGTGGGACAACGTGGGACAACGTGGGACAACGTGGGAAACCATGGAACAACGTGGGACAACGTGGGACACCGTTGGACATCGTTGGGCAACGTGGGACAACGTGGGACAACGTGGGACAACGTGGGACAACGTGGGACAACGTGGGACACCGTTGGACACCGTGGGACACCGTTGGACACCGTTGGACATCGTTGGACACCGTGGGACAACGTGGGACAACGTGGGACAACGTGGGACAACGTGGGACAACGTGGGACAACGTGGGACAACGTGGGACAACGTGGGACAACGTGGGACAACGTGGGACAACGTGGGACAACGTGGGACAACGTGGGACAACGTGGGACAACGTGGGACAACGTGGGACAACGTGGGACAACGTGGGACACCGTTGGACACCGTGGGACACCGTTGGACATCGTTGGACAACGTGGGACATCGTGGGACAACGTGGGACAACGTGGGACACCGTTGGACACCGTTGGACATCGTTGGACATCGTTGGACATCGTGGGACACCGTTGGACAACGTGGGACAACGTGGGACAACGTGGGACAACGTGGGACAACGTGGGACAACGTGGGACAACGTGGGACAACGTGGGACAACGTAGGACAACGTGGGACAACGTGGGACAACGTGGGACAACGTGGGACAACGTGGGACACCGTTGGACACCGTGGGACACCGTTGGACATCGTTGGACACCGTGGGACAACGTGGGACAACGTGGGACAACGTGGGACAACGTGGGACAACGTGGGACAACGTGGGACAACGTGGGACAACGTGGGAAACCATGGGACAACGTGGGACAACGTGGGACAACGTGGGACAACGTGGGACAACGTGGGACAACGTGGGACAACGTGGGACAACGTGGGACAACGTGGGACAACGTGGGACAACGTGGGACAACGTGGGACAACGTGGGACATCGTGGGACAACGTGGGACAACGTGGGACAACGTGGGACAACGTGGGACATCGTTGGACACCGTGGGACAACGTGGGACAACGTGGGACAACGTGGGACAACGTGGGACAACGTGGGACAACGTGGGACAACGTGGGACAACGTGGGACAACGTGGGACAACGTGGCACAACGTGGGACAACGTGGGACAACGTGGGACAACGTGGGACAACGTGGGACACCGTTGGACATCGTTGGACAACGTGGGACAACGTGGGACAACGTGGGACAATGTGGGACAACGTGGGACACCGTTGGACACCGTGGGACACCGTTGGACACCGTTGGACATCGTTGGACACCGTGGGACAACGTGGGACAACGTGGGACAACGTGGGACAACGTGGGACAACGTGGGACAACGTGGGACAACGTGGGACAACGTGGGACAACGTAGGACAACGTGGGACAACGTGGGACAACGTGGGACATCGTGGGACAACGTGGGACAACGTGGGACAACGTGGGACAACGTGGGACAACGTGGGACAACGTGGGACAACGTGGGACACCGTTGGACATCGTTGGACAACGTGGGACAACGTGGGACAACGTGGGACAACGTGGGACAACGTGGGACAACGTGGGACACCGTTGGACACCGTGGGACACCGTTGGACACCGTTGGACATCGTTGGACACCTTGGGACAACGTGGGACAACGTGGGACAACGTGGGACACCGTTGGACACCGTTGGACATCGTTGGACATCGTTGGACATCGTGGGACACCGATGGACAACGTGGGACAACGTGGGACACCGTTGGACACCGTGGGACAACGTGGGACAACGTGGGACAACGTGGGACAACGTGGGACAACGTGGGACAACGTAGGACAACGTGGGACAACGTGGGACAACGTGGGACATCGTGGGACAACGTGGGACAACGTGGGACAACGTGGGACAACGTGGGACATCGTTGGACACCGTGGGACAACGTGGGACAACGTGGGACAACGTGGGACAACGTGGGACAACGTGGGACAACGTGGGACAACGTGGGACATCGTGGGACAACGTGGGACAACGTGGGACAACGTGGGACAACGTGGGACAACGCGGGACACCGTTGGACATCGTTGGACACCGTGGGACAACGTGGGACAACGTGGGACAACGTGGGACACCGTTGGACACCGTTGGACACCGTTGGACACCGTTGGACATCGTTGGACACCGTGGGACAACGTGGGACAACGTGGGACAACGTGGGAAACCATGGAACAACGTGGGACAACGTGGGACACCGTTGGACATCGTTGGGCAACGTGGGACAACGTGGGACATCGTGGGACAACGTGGGACAACGTGGGACACCGTTGGACACCGTTGGACATCGTTGGACATCGTTGGACATCGTGGGACACCGTTGGACAACGTGGGACAACGTGGGACAACGTGGGACAACGTGGGACAACGTGGGACACCGTGGGACACCGTTGGACACCGTTGGACATCGTTGGACACCGTGGGACAACGTGGGACAACGTGGGACACCGTTGGACACCGTGGGACAACGTGGGACAACGTGGGACAACGTGGGACAACGTGGGACAACGTGGGACAACGTAGGACAACGTGGGACAACGTGGGACAACGTGGGACAACGTGGGACAACGTGGGACACCGTTGGACACCGTGGGACACCGTTGGACACCGTTGGACATCGTTGGACACCGTGGGACAACGTGGGACAACGTGGGACAACGTGGGACAACGTGGGACAACGTGGGACAACGTGGGACACCGTTGGACACCGTTGGACACCGTTGGACACCGTTGGACATCGTTGGACACCGTGGGACAACGTGGGACAACGTGGGACAACGTGGGAGACCATGGAACAACGTGGGACAACGTGGGACACCGTTGGACATCGTTGGGCAACGTGGGACAACGTGGGACAACGTGGGACAACGTGGGACAACGTGGGACAACGTGGGACACCGTTGGACACCGTGGGACACCGTTGGACACCGTTGGACATCGTTGGACACCGTGGGACAACGTGGGACAACGTGGGACAACGTGGGACAACGTGGGACAACGTGGGACAACGTGGGACAACGTGGGACAACGTGGGACAACGTGGGACAACGTGGGACAACGTGGGACAACGTGGGACAACGTGGGACAACGTGGGACAACGTGGGACAACGTGGGACAACGTGGGACACCGTTGGACACCGTGGGACACCGTTGGACATCGTTGGACAACGTGGGACATCGTGGGACAACGTGGGACAACGTGGGACACCGTTGGACACCGTTGGACATCGTTGGACATCGTTGGACATCGTGGGACACCGTTGGACAACGTGGGACAACGTGGGACAACGTGGGACAACGTGGGACAACGTGGGACACCGTGGGACACCGTGGGACACCGTTGGACATCGTTGGACACCGTGGGACAACGTGGGACAACGTGGGACACCGTTGGACACCGTGGGACAACGTGGGACAACGTGGGACAACGTGGGACAACGTGGGACAACGTGGGACAACGTGGGAAACCATGGGACAACGTGGGACAACGTGGGACAACGTGGGACAACGTGGGACAACGTGGGACAACGTGGGACAACGTGGGACAACGTGGGACAACGTGGGACAACGTGGGACAACGTGGGACAACGTGGGACATCGTGGGACAACGTGGGACAACGTGGGACAACGTGGGACAACGTGGGACATCGTTGGACACCGTGGGACAACGTGGGACAACGTGGGACAACGTGGGACAACGTGGGACAACGTGGGACAACGTGGGACAACGTGGGACAACGTGGGACAACGTGGCACAACGTGGCACAACGTGGCACAACGTGGGACAACGTGGGACAACGTGGGACAACGTGGGACACCGTTGGACATCGTTGGACAACGTGGGACAACGTGGGACAACGTGGGACAACGTGGGACAACGTGGGACACCGTTGGACACCGTGGGACACCGTTGGACACCGTTGGACATCGTTGGACACCGTGGGACAACGTGGGACAACGTGGGACAACGTGGGACAACGTGGGACAACGTGGGACAACGTGGGACAACGTGGGACAACGTGGGACAACGTGGGACAACGTGGGACAACGTGGGACAACGTGGGACACCGTTGGACATCGTTGGACAACGTGGGACAACGTGGGACAACGTGGGACAACGTGGGACAACGTGGGACACCGTTGGACACCGTGGGATACCGTTGGACACCGCTGGACATCGTTGGACACCGTGGGACAACGTGGGACAACGTGGGACAACGTGGGACAACGTGGGACAACGTGGGACAACGTGGGACAACGTGGGACATCGTGGGACAACGTGGGACAACGTGGGACAACGTGGGACAACGTGGGACAACGCGGGACACCGTTGGACATCGTTGGACACCGTGGGACAACGTGGGACAACGTGGGACAACGTGGGACACCGTTGGACACCGTTGGACACCGTTGGACACCGTTGGACATCGTTGGACACCGTGGGACAACGTGGGACAACGTGGGACAACGTGGGAAACCATGGAACAACGTGGGACAACGTGGGACACCGTTGGACATCGTTGGGCAACGTGGGACAACGTGGGACATCGTGGGACAACGTGGGACAACGTGGGACACCGTTGGACACCGTTGGACATCGTTGGACATCGTTGGACATCGTGGGACACCGTTGGACAACGTGGGACAACGTGGGACAACGTGGGACAACGTGGGACAACGTGGGACACCGTGGGACACCGTTGGACACCGTTGGACATCGTTGGACACCGTGGGACAACGTGGGACAACGTGGGACACCGTTGGACACCGTGGGACAACGTGGGACAACGTGGGACAACGTGGGACAACGTGGGACAACGTGGGACAACGTAGGACAACGTGGGACAACGTGGGACAACGTGGGACAACGTGGGACAACGTGGGACACCGTTGGACACCGTGGGACACCGTTGGACACCGTTGGACATCGTTGGACACCGTGGGACAACGTGGGACAACGTGGGACAACGTGGGACAACGTGGGACAACGTGGGACAACGTGGGACACCGTTGGACACCGTTGGACACCGTTGGACACCGTTGGACATCGTTGGACACCGTGGGACAACGTGGGACAACGTGGGACAACGTGGGAAACCATGGAACAACGTGGGACAACGTGGGACACCGTTGGACATCGTTGGGCAACGTGGGACAACGTGGGACAACGTGGGACAACGTGGGACAACGTGGGACAACGTGGGACACCGTTGGACACCGTGGGACAACGTGGGACAACGTGGGACAACGTGGGAAACCATGGAACAACGTGGGACAACGTGGGACACCGTTGGACATCGTTGGGCAACGTGGGACAACGTGGGACATCGTGGGACAACGTGGGACAACGTGGGACACCGTTGGACACCGTTGGACATCGTTGGACATCGTTGGACATCGTGGGACACCGTTGGACAACGTGGGACAACGTGGGACAACGTGGGACAACGTGGGACAACGTGGGACACCGTGGGACACCGTTGGACACCGTTGGACATCGTTGGACACCGTGGGACAACGTGGGACAACGTGGGACACCGTTGGACACCGTGGGACAACGTGGGACAACGTGGGACAACGTGGGACAACGTGGGACAACGTGGGACAACGTAGGACAACGTGGGACAACGTGGGACAACGTGGGACAACGTGGGACAACGTGGGACACCGTTGGACACCGTGGGACACCGTTGGACACCGTTGGACATCGTTGGACACCGTGGGACAACGTGGGACAACGTGGGACAACGTGGGACAACGTGGGACAACGTGGGACAACGTGGGACACCGTTGGACACCGTTGGACACCGTTGGACACCGTTGGACATCGTTGGACACCGTGGGACAACGTGGGACAACGTGGGACAACGTGGGACAACGTGGGACAACGTGGGACACCGTTGGACACCGTGGGACACCGTTGGACATCGTTGGACAACGTGGGACATCGTGGGACAACGTGGGACAACGTGGGACACCGTTGGACACCGTTGGACATCGTTGGACATCGTTGGACATCGTGGGACACCGTTGGACAACGTGGGACAACGTGGGACAACGTGGGACAACGTGGGACAACGTGGGACACCGTGGGACACCGTGGGACACCGTTGGACATCGTTGGACACCGTGGGACAACGTGGGACAACGTGGGACACCGTTGGACACCGTGGGACAACGTGGGACAACGTGGGACAACGTGGGACAACGTGGGACAACGTGGGACAACGTGGGAAACCATGGGACAACGTGGGACAACGTGGGACAACGTGGGACAACGTGGGACAACGTGGGACAACGTGGGACAACGTGGGACAACGTGGGACAACGTGGGACAACGTGGGACAACGTGGGACAACGTGGGACATCGTGGGACAACGTGGGACAACGTGGGACAACGTGGGACAACGTGGGACATCGTTGGACACCGTGGGACAACGTGGGACAACGTGGGACAACGTGGGACAACGTGGGACAACGTGGGACAACGTGGGACAACGTGGGACAACGTGGGACAACGTGGCACAACGTGGCACAACGTGGGACAACGTGGGACAACGTGGGACAACGTGGGACAACGTGGGACACCGTTGGACATCGTTGGACAACGTGGGACAACGTGGGACAACGTGGGACAACGTGGGACAACGTGGGACACCGTTGGACACCGTGGGACACCGTTGGACACCGTTGGACATCGTTGGACACCGTGGGACAACGTGGGACAACGTGGGACAACGTGGGACAACGTGGGACAACGTGGGACAACGTGGGACAACGTGGGACAACGTGGGACAACGTGGGACAACGTGGGACAACGTGGGACAACGTGGGACACCGTTGGACATCGTTGGACAACGTGGGACAACGTGGGACAACGTGGGACAACGTGGGACAACGTGGGACACCGTTGGACACCGTGGGATACCGTTGGACACCGTTGGACATCGTTGGACACCGTGGGACAACGTGGGACAACGTGGGACAACGTGGGACAACGTGGGACAACGTGGGACAACGTGGGACAACGTGGGACATCGTGGGACAACGTGGGACAACGTGGGACAACGTGGGACAACGTGGGACAACGCGGGACACCGTTGGACATCGTTGGACACCGTGGGACAACGTGGGACAACGTGGGACAACGTGGGACACCGTTGGACACCGTTGGACACCGTTGGACACCGTTGGACATCGTTGGACACCGTGGGACAACGTGGGACAACGTGGGACAACGTGGGAAACCATGGAACAACGTGGGACAACGTGGGACACCGTTGGACATCGTTGGGCAACGTGGGACAACGTGGGACATCGTGGGACAACGTGGGACAACGTGGGACACCGTTGGACACCGTTGGACATCGTTGGACATCGTTGGACATCGTGGGACACCGTTGGACAACGTGGGACAACGTGGGACAACGTGGGACAACGTGGGACAACGTGGGACACCGTGGGACACCGTTGGACACCGTTGGACATCGTTGGACACCGTGGGACAACGTGGGACAACGTGGGACACCGTTGGACACCGTGGGACAACGTGCGACAACGTGGGACAACGTGGGACAACGTGGGACAACGTGGGACAACGTAGGACAACGTGGGACAACGTGGGACAACGTGGGACAACGTGGGACAACGTGGGACACCGTTGGACACCGTGGGACACCGTTGGACACCGTTGGACATCGTTGGACACCGTGGGACAACGTGGGACAACGTGGGACAACGTGGGACACCGTTGGACACCGTTGGACACCGTTGGACACCGTTGGACATCGTTGGACACCGTGGGACAACGTGGGACAACGTGGGACAACGTGGGAAACCATGGAACAACGTGGGACAACGTGGGACACCGTTGGACATCGTTGGGCAACGTGGGACAACGTGGGACAACGTGGGACAACGTGGGACAACGTGGGACAACGTGGGACACCGTTGGACACCGTGGGACACCGTTGGACACCGTTGGACATCGTTGGACACCGTGGGACAACGTGGGTCAACGTGGGACAACGTGGGACAACGTGGGACAACGTGGGACAACGTGGGACAACGTGGGACAACGTGGGACAACGTGGGACAACGTGGGACAACGTGGGACAACGTGGGACAACGTAGGACAACGTGGGACAACGTGGGACAACGTGGGACAACGTGGGACAACGTGGGACACCGTTGGACACCGTGGGACACCGTTGGACATCGTTGGACACCGTGGGACAACGTGGGACAACGTGGGACACCGTTGGACACCGTGGGACAACGTGGGACAACGTGGGACAACGTGGGACAACGTGGGACAACGTGGGACAACGTAGGACAACGTGGGACAACGTGGGACAACGTGGGACAACGTGGGACAACGTGGGACACCGTTGGACACCGTGGGACACCGTTGGACACCGTTGGACATCGTTGGACACCGTGGGACAACGTGGGACATCGTGGGACAACGTGGGACAACGTGGGACAACGTGGGACAACGTGGGACACCGTTGGACACCGTTGGACACCGTTGGACACCGTTGGACATCGTTGGACACCGTGGGACAACGTGGGACAACGTGGGACAACGTGGGAAACCATGGAACAACGTGGGACAACGTGGGACACCGTTGGACATCGTTGGGCAACGTGGGACAACGTGGGACAACGTGGGACAACGTGGGACAACGTGGGACAACGTGGGACACCGTTGGACACCGTGGGACACCGTTGGACACCGTTGGACATCGTTGGACACCGTGGGACAACGTGGGACAACGTGGGACAACGTGGGACAACGTGGGACAACGTGGGACAACGTGGGACAACGTGGGACAACGTGGGACAACGTGGGACAACGTGGGACAATGTGGGACAACGTGGGACAACGTGGGACAACGTGGGACAACGTGGGACAACGTGGGACAACGTGGGACACCGTTGGACAACGTTGGACACCGTTGGACATCGTTGGACAACGTGGGACATCGTGGGACAACGTGGGACAACGTGGGACACCGTTGGACACCGTTGGACATCGTTGGACATCGTTGGACATCGTGGGACACCGTTGGACAACGTGGGACAACGTGGGACAACGTGGGACAACGTGGGACAACGTGGGACACCGTGGGACACCGTGGGACACCGTTGGACATCGTTGGACACCGTGGGACAACGTGGGACAACGTGGGACACCGTTGGACACCGTGGGACAACGTGGGACAACGTGGGACAACGTGGGACAACGTGGGACAACGTGGGAAACCATGGGACAACGTGGGACAACGTGGGACAACGTGGGACAACGTGGGACAACGTGGGACAACGTGGGACAACGTGGGACAACGTGGGACAACGTGGGACAACGTGGGACAACGTGGGACAACGTGGGACAACGTGGGACATCGTGGGACAACGTGGGACAACGTGGGACAACGTGGGACAACGTGGGACATCGTTGGACACCGTGGGACAACGTGGGACACCGTTGGACATCGTTGGACACCGTGGGACAACGTGGGACAACGTGGGACAACGTGGGACAACGTGGGACAACGTGGGACAACGTGGGACAACGTGGGACATCGTGGGACAACGTGGGACAACGTGGGACAACGTGGGACAACGTGGGACAACGCGGGACACCGTTGGACATCGTTGGACACCGTGGGACAACGTGGGACAACGTGGGACAACGTGGGACACCGTTGGACACCGTTGGACACCGTTGGACACCGTTGGACATCGTTGGACACCGTGGGACAACGTGGGACAACGTGGGACAACGTGGGAAACCATGGAACAACGTGGGACAACGTGGGACACCGTTGGACATCGTTGGGCAACGTGGGACAACGTGGGACATCGTGGGACAACGTGGGACAACGTGGGACACCGTTGGACACCGTTGGACATCGTTGGACATCGTTGGACATCGTGGGACACCGTTGGACAACGTGGGACAACGTGGGACAACGTGGGACAACGTGGGACAACGTGGGACACCGTGGGACACCGTTGGACACCGTTGGACATCGTTGGACACCGTGGGACAACGTGGGACAACGTGGGACACCGTTGGACACCGTGGGACAACGTGGGACAACGTGGGACAACGTGGGACAACGTGGGACAACGTGGGACAACGTAGGACAACGTGGGACAACGTGGGACAACGTGGGACAACGTGGGACAACGTGGGACACCGTTGGACACCGTGGGACACCGTTGGACACCGTTGGACATCGTTGGACACCGTGGGACAACGTGGGACAACGTGGGACAACGTGGGACAACGTGGGACAACGTGGGACAACGTGGGACACCGTTGGACACCGTTGGACACCGTTGGACACCGTTGGACATCGTTGGACACCGTGGGACAACGTGGGACAACGTGGGACAACGTGGGAAACCATGGAACAACGTGGGACAACGTGGGACACCGTTGGACATCGTTGGGCAACGTGGGACAACGTGGGACAACGTGGGACAACGTGGGACAACGTGGGACAACGTGGGACACCGTTGGACACCGTGGGACACCGTTGGACACCGTTGGACATCGTTGGACACCGTGGGACAACGTGGGTTAACGTGGGACAACGTGGGACAACGTGGGACAACGTGGGACAACGTGGGACAACGTGGGACAACGTGGGACAACGTGGGACAACGTGGGACAACGTGGGACAACGTGGGACAACGTGGGACAACGTAGGACAACGTGGGACAACGTGGGACAACGTGGGACAACGTGGGACAACGTGGGACACCGTTGGACACCGTGGGACACCGTTGGACATCGTTGGACACCGTGGGACAACGTGGGACAACGTGGGACACCGTGGGACACCGTGGGACAGCGTGGGACAACGTGGGACAACGTGGGACAACGTGGGACAACGTGGGACAACGTAGGACAACGTGGGACAACGTGGGACAACGTGGGACAACGTGGGACAACGTGGGACACCGTTGGACACCGTGGGACACCGTTGGACACCGTTGGACATCGTTGGACACCGTGGGACAACGTGGGACAACGTGGGACAACGTGGGACAACGTGGGACAACGTGGGACAACGTGGGACACCGTTGGACACCGTTGGACACCGTTGGACACCGTTGGACATCGTTGGACACCGTGGGACAACGTGGGACAACGTGGGACAACGTGGGAAACCATGGAACAACGTGGGACAACGTGGGACACCGTTGGACATCGTTGGGCAACGTGGGACAACGTGGGACAACGTGGGACAACGTGGGACAACGTGGGACAACGTGGGACACCGTTGGACACCGTGGGACACCGTTGGACACCGTTGGACATCGTTGGACACCGTGGGACAACGTGGGACAACGTGGGACAACGTGGGACAACGTGGGACAACGTGGGACAACGTGGGACAACGTGGGACAACGTGGGACAACGTGGGACAATGTGGGACAACGTGGGACAACGTGGGACAACGTGGGACAACGTGGGACAACGTGGGACAACGTGGGACACCGTTGGACACCGTTGGACACCGTTGGACATCGTTGGACAACGTGGGACATCGTGGGACAACGTGGGACAACGTGGGACACCGTTGGACACCGTTGGACATCGTTGGACATCGTTGGACATCGTGGGACACCGTTGGACAACGTGGGACAACGTGGGACAACGTGGGACAACGTGGGACAACGTGGGACACCGTGGGACACCGTGGGACACCGTTGGACATCGTTGGACACCGTGGGACAACGTGGGACAACGTGGGACACCGTGGGACACCGTGGGACAACGTGGGACAACGTGGGACAACGTGGGACAACGTGGGACAACGTGGGAAACCATGGGACAACGTGGGACAACGTGGGACAACGTGGGACAACGTGGGACAACGTGGGACAACGTGGGACAACGTGGGACAACGTGGGACAACGTGGGACAACGTGGGACAACGTGGGACAACGTGGGACATCGTGGGACAACGTGGGACAACGTGGGACAACGTGGGACAACGTGGGACATCGTTGGACACCGTGGGACAACGTGGGACAACGTGGGACAACGTGGGACAACGTGGGACAACGTGGGACAACGTGGGACAACGTGGGACAACGTGGGACAACGTGGGACAACGTGGCACAACGTGGGACAACGTGGGACAACGTGGGACAACGTGGGACAACGTGGGACACCGTTGGACATCGTTGGACAACGTGGGACAACGTGGGACAACGTGGGACAACGTGGGACAACGTGGGACACCGTTGGACACCGTGGGACACCGTTGGACACCGTTGGACATCGTTGGACACCGTGGGACAACGTGGGACAACGTGGGACAACGTGGGACAACGTGGGACAACGTGGGACAACGTGGGACAACGTGGGACAACGTGGGACAACGTGGGACAACGTGGGACAACGTGGGACAACGTGGGACAACGTGGGACACCGTTGGACATCGTTGGACAACGTGGGACAACGTGGGACAACGTGGGACAACGTGGGACAACGTGGGACACCGTTGGACACCGTGGGACACCGTTGGACACCGTTGGACATCGTTGGACACCGTGGGACAACGTGGGACAACGTGGGACAACGTGGGACAACGTGGGACAACGTGGGACAACGTGGGACAACGTGGGACATCGTGGGACAACGTGGGACAACGTGGGACACCGTTGGACATCGTTGGACACCGTTGGACACCGTGGGACAACGTGGGACAACGTGGGACAACGTGGGACAACGTGGGACAACGTGGGACAACGTGGGACAACGTGGGACAACGTGGGACATCGTAGGACAACGTGGGACAACGTGGGTCAACGTGGGACAACGTGGGACACCGTTGGACAACGTGGGACACCGTTGGACATCGTTGGACATCGTTGGACATCGTTGGACATCGTTGGACACCGTTGGACACCGTTGGACACCGTTGGACACCGTTGGACATCGGTGGACATCGTGGGACACAGTTGGACACCGTTGGACATCGTTGGACACAGTGGGACAACGTGGGACAACGTGGGACAACGTGGGAAACAATGGAACAACGTGGGACAACGTGGGACACCGTTGGACATCGTTGGGCAACGTGGGACAACGTGGGACAATGTGGGACAACGTGGGACAACGTGGGACAACGTGGGACAACGTGGGACAACGTGGGACAACGTGGGACACCGTTGGACACCGTGGGACACCGTTGGACATCGTTGGACAACGTGGGACATCGTGGGACAACGTGGGACAACGTGGGACACCGTTGGACACCGTTGGACATCGTTGGACATCGTTGGACATCGTGGGACACCGTTGGACAACGTGGGACAACGTGGGACAACGTGGGACAACGTGGGACAACGTGGGACACCGTGGGACACCGTGGGACACCGTTGGACATCGTTGGACACCGTGGGACAACGTGGGACAACGTGGGACACCGTTGGACACCGTGGGACAACGTGGGACAACGTGGGACAACGTGGGACAACGTGGGACAACGTGGGAAACCATGGGACAACGTGGGACAACGTGGGACAACGTGGGACAACGTGGGACAACGTGGGACAACGTGGGACAACGTGGGACAACGTGGGACAACGTGGGACAACGTGGGACAACGTGGGACAACGTGGGACAACGTGGGACATCGTGGGACAACGTGGGACAACGTGGGACAACGTGGGACAACGTGGGACATCGTTGGACACCGTGGGACAACGTGGGACAACGTGGGACAACGTGGGACAACGTGGGACAACGTGGGACAACGTGGGACAACGTGGGACAACGTGGGACAACGTGGGACAACGTGGCACAACGTGGGACAACGTGGGACAACGTGGGACAACGTGGGACATCGTTGGACACCGTGGGACAACGTGGGACAACGTGGGACAACGTGGGACAACGTGGGACAACGTGGGACAACGTGGGACAACGTGGGACAACGTGGGACAACGTGGCACAACGTGGCACAACGTGGGACAACGTGGGACAACGTGGGACAACGTGGGACAACGTGGGACAACGTGGGACAACGTGGGACAACGTGGGACAACGTGGGACAACGTGGGACACCGTTGGACATCGTTGGACAACGTGGGACAACGTGGGACAACGTGGGACAACGTGGGACAACGTGGGACACCGTTGGACACCGTGGGATACCGTTGGACACCGTTGGACATCGTTGGACACCGTGGGACAACGTGGGACAACGTGGGACAACGTGGGACAACGTGGGACAACGTGGGACAACGTGGGACAACGTGGGACATCGTGGGACAACGTGGGACAACGTGGGACAACGTGGGACAACGTGGGACAACGCGGGACACCGTTGGACATCGTTGGACACCGTGGGACAACGTGGGACAACGTGGGACAACGTGGGACACCGTTGGACACCGTTGGACACCGTTGGACACCGTTGGACATCGTTGGACACCGTGGGACAACGTGGGACAACGTGGGACAACGTGGGAAACCATGGAACAACGTGGGACAACGTGGGACACCGTTGGACATCGTTGGGCAACGTGGGACAACGTGGGACATCGTGGGACAACGTGGGACAACGTGGGACACCGTTGGACACCGTTGGACATCGTTGGACATCGTTGGACATCGTGGGACACCGTTGGACAACGTGGGACAACGTGGGACAACGTGGGACAACGTGGGACAACGTGGGACACCGTGGGACACCGTTGGACACCGTTGGACATCGTTGGACACCGTGGGACAACGTGGGACAACGTGGGACACCGTTGGACACCGTGGGACAACGTGGGACAACGTGGGACAACGTGGGACAACGTGGGACAACGTGGGACAACGTAGGACAACGTGGGACAACGTGGGACAACGTGGGACAACGTGGGACAACGTGGGACACCGTTGGACACCGTGGGACACCGTTGGACACCGTTGGACATCGTTGGACACCGTGGGACAACGTGGGACAACGTGGGACAACGTGGGACAACGTGGGACAACGTGGGACAACGTGGGACACCGTTGGACACCGTTGGACACCGTTGGACACCGTTGGACATCGTTGGACACCGTGGGACAACGTGGGACAACGTGGGACAACGTGGGAAACCATGGAACAACGTGGGACAACGTGGGACACCGTTGGACATCGTTGGGCAACGTGGGACAACGTGGGACAACGTGGGACAACGTGGGACAACGTGGGACAACGTGGGACACCGTTGGACACCGTGGGACACCGTTGGACACCGTTGGACATCGTTGGACACCGTGGGACAACGTGGGTCAACGTGGGACAACGTGGGACAACGTGGGACAACGTGGGACAACGTGGGACAACGTGGGACAACGTGGGACAACGTGGGACAACGTGGGACAACGTGGGACAACGTGGGACAACGTGGGACAACGTAGGACAACGTGGGACAACGTGGGACAACGTGGGACAACGTGGGACAACGTGGGACACCGTTGGACACCGTGGGACACCGTTGGACATCGTTGGACACCGTGGGACAACGTGGGACAACGTGGGACACCGTTGGACACCGTGGGACAACGTGGGACAACGTGGGACAACGTGGGACAACGTGGGACAACGTGGGACAACGTAGGACAACGTGGGACAACGTGGGACAACGTGGGACAACGTGGGACAACGTGGGACACCGTTGGACACCGTGGGACACCGTTGGACACCGTTGGACATCGTTGGACACCGTGGGACAACGTGGGACAACGTGGGACAACGTGGGACAACGTGGGACAACGTGGGACAACGTGGGACACCGTTGGACACCGTTGGACACCGTTGGACACCGTTGGACATCGTTGGACACCGTGGGACAACGTGGGACAACGTGGGACAACGTGGGAAACCATGGAACAACGTGGGACAACGTGGGACACCGTTGGACATCGTTGGGCAACGTGGGACAACGTGGGACAACGTGGGACAACGTGGGACAACGTGGGACAACGTGGGACACCGTTGGACACCGTGGGACACCGTTGGACACCGTTGGACATCGTTGGACACCGTGGGACAACGTGGGACAACGTGGGACAACGTGGGACAACGTGGGACAACGTGGGACAACGTGGGACAACGTGGGACAACGTGGGACAACGTGGGACAACGTGGGACAATGTGGGACAACGTGGGACAACGTGGGACAACGTGGGACAACGTGGGACAACGTGGGACAACGTGGGACACCGTTGGACACCGTGGGACACCGTTGGACATCGTTGGACAACGTGGGACATCGTGGGACAACGTGGGACAACGTGGGACACCGTTGGACACCGTTGGACATCGTTGGACATCGTTGGACATCGTGGGACACCGTCGGACAACGTGGGACAACGTGGGACAACGTGGGACAACGTGGGACAACGTGGGACACCGTGGGACACCGTGGGACACCGTTGGACATCGTTGGACACCGTGGGACAACGTGGGACAACGTGGGACACCGTTGGACACCGTGGGACAACGTGGGACAACGTGGGACAACGTGGGACAACGTGGGACAACGTGGGAAACCATGGGACAACGTGGGACAACGTGGGACAACGTGGGACAACGTGGGACAACGTGGGACAACGTGGGACAACGTGGGACAACGTGGGACAACGTGGGACAACGTGGGACAACGTGGGACAACGTGGGACAACGTGGGACATCGTGGGACAACGTGGGACAACGTGGGACAACGTGGGACAACGTGGGACATCGTTGGACACCGTGGGACAACGTGGGACAACGTGGGACAACGTGGGACAACGTGGGACAACGTGGGACAACGTGGGACAACGTGGGACAACGTGGGACAACGTGGGACAACGTGGCACAACGTGGGACAACGTGGGACAACGTGGGACAACGTGGGACAACGTGGGACACCGTTGGACATCGTTGGACAACGTGGGACAACGTGGGACAACGTGGGACAACGTGGGACAACGTGGGACACCGTTGGACACCGTGGGACACCGTTGGACACCGTTGGACATCGTTGGACACCGTGGGACAACGTGGGACAACGTGGGACAACGTGGGACAACGTGGGACAACGTGGGACAACGTGGGACAACGTGGGACAACGTGGGACAACGTGGGACAACGTGGGACAACGTGGGACAACGTGGGACAACGTGGGACACCGTTGGACATCGTTGGACAACGTGGGACAACGTGGGACAACGTGGGACAACGTGGGACAACGTGGGACACCGTTGGACACCGTGGGACACCGTTGGACACCGTTGGACATCGTTGGACACCGTGGGACAACGTGGGACAACGTGGGACAACGTGGGACAACGTGGGACAACGTGGGACAACGTGGGACAACGTGGGACATCGTGGGACAACGTGGGACAACGTGGGACAACGTGGGACAACGTGGGACAACGCGGGACACCGTTGGACATCGTTGGACACCGTGGGACAACGTGGGACAACGTGGGACAACGTGGGACACCGTTGGACACCGTTGGACACCGTTGGACACCGTTGGACATCGTTGGACACCGTGGGACAACGTGGGACAACGTGGGACAACGTGGGACAACGTGGGACAACGTGGGACAACGTGGGACAACGTGGGACAACGTGGGACAACGTGGGACAACGTGGGACAACGTGGGACAACGTGGGACAACGTGGGACAACGTGGGACACCGTTGGGCATCGTTGGACACCGTGGGACAACGTGGGACAACGTGGGACAACGTGGGACAACGTGGGACACCGTTGGACATCGTTGGACACCGTGGGACACCGTTGGACAACGTGGGACATCGTGGGACAACGTGGGACACCGTGGGACACCGTTGGACACCGTTGGACATCGTTGGACACCGTGGGACAACGTGGGACAACGGGGGACACCGTTGGACAACGTGGGACAACGTGGGACAACGTGGGACAACGTGGGACAACGTGGGACAACGTGGGACAACGTGGGACAACGTGGGACAACGTGGGACAACGTGGGACAACGTGGGACACCGTTGGACACCGTTGGACACCGTTGGACACCGTTGGACATCGTTGGACACCGTGGGACAACGTGGGACAACGTGGGACAACGTGGGAAACCATGGAACAACGTGGGACAACGTGGGACAACGTGGGACACCGTTGGACATCGTTGGACAACGTGGGACAACGTGGGACAACGTGGGACAACGTGGGACAACGTGGGACAACGTGGGACACCGTTGGACACCGTGGGACACCGTTGGACACCGTTGGACATCGTTGGACACCGTGGGACAACGTGGGACAACGTGGGACAACGTGGGACAACGTGGGACAACGTGGGACAACGTGGGACAACGTGGGACAACGTGGGACAACGTGGGACAACGTAGGACAACGTGGGACACCGTTGGACATCGTTGGACAACGTGGGACATCGTGGGACAACGTGGGACAACGTGGGACACCGTTGGACACCGTTGGACATCGTTGGACACCGTGGGACAACGTGGGACAACGTGGGACACCGTTGGACACCGTGGGACAACGTGGGACAACGTGGGACAACGTGGGACAACGTGGGACAACGTGGGACAACGTGGGACAACGTGGGACACCGTTGGACATCGTTGGACAACGTGGGACAACGTGGGACAACGTGGGACAACGTGGGACAACGTGGGACACCGTTGGACACCGTGGGACACCGTTGGACACCGTTGGACATCGTTGGACACCGTGGGACAACGTGGGACAACGTGGGACAACGTGGGACAACGTGGGACAACGTGGGACAACGTGGGACAACGTGGGACATCGTGGGACAACGTGGGACAACGTGGGACAACGTGGGACAACGTGGGACAACGCGGGACACCGTTGGACATCGTTGGACACCGTGGGACAACGTGGGACAACGTGGGACAACGTGGGAAACCATGGAACAACGTGGGACAACGTGGGACACCGTTGGACATCGTTGGGCAACGTGGGACAACGTGGGACAACGTGGGACAACGTGGGACAACGGGGGACAACGTGGGACACCGTTGGACACCGTGGGACACCGTTGGACACCGTGGGACACCGTTGGACACCGTTGGACATCGTTGGACACCGTGGGACAACGTGGGACAACGTGGGACAACGTGGGACAACGTGGGACAACGTGGGACAACGTGGGACAACGTGGGACAACGTGGGACAACGTGGGACAACGTGGGACATCGTGGGACAACGTGGGACAACGTGGGACAACGTGGGACAACGTGGGACAACGTGGGACACCGTTGGACATCGTTGGACACCGTGGGACAACGTGGGACAACGTGGGACAACGTGGGACAACGTGGGACACCGTTGGACATCGTTGGACACCGTTGGACACCGTTGGACATCGTTGGACATCGTTGGACAACGTGGGACAACGTGGGACACCGTTGGACAACGTGGGACAACGTGGGACAACGTGGGACAACGTGGGACAACGTGGGACAACGTGGGACAACGTGGGACAACGTGGGACAACGTGGGACAACGTGGGACACCGTTGGACACCGTTGGACATCGTTGGACATCGTTGGACATCGTGAGACACCGTTGGACACCGTTGGACACCGTTGGACACCGTTGGACACCGTTGGACACCGTTGGACACCGTGGGACAACGTGGGACAACGTGGGACAACGTGGGACAACGTGGGACAACGTGGGACAACGTGGGACAACGTGGGACAACGTGGGACAACGTGGGACAACGTGGGACAACGTGGGACAACGTGGGACACCGTTGGGCATCGTTGGACACCGTGGGACAACGTGGGACAACGTGGGACAACGTGGGACAACGTGGGACACCGTTGGACATCGTTGGACACCGTGGGACACCGTTGGACAACGTGGGACATCGTGGGACACCGTTGGACATCGTTGGACACCGTGGGACAACGTGGGACAACGTGGGACAACGTGGGACAACGTGGGACACCGTTGGACATCGTTGGACACCGTGGGACAACGTGGGACAACGTGGGACAACGTGGGACACCGTTGGACACCGTTGGACATCGTTGGACATCGTTGGACATCGTGGGACACCGTTGGACACCGTTGGACACCGTTGGACACCGTTGGACACCGTTGGACACCGTTGGACACCGTGGGACAACGTGGGACAACGTGGGACAACGTGGGACAACGTGGGACAACGTGGGACAACGTGGGACAACGTGGGACAACGTGGGACAACGTGGGACAACGTGGGACAACGTGGGACAACGTGGGACAACGTGGGACACCGTTGGGCATCGTTGGACACCGTGGGACAACGTGGGACAACGTGGGACAACGTGGGACAACGTGGGACACCGTTGGACATCGTTGGACACCGTGGGACACCGTTGGACAACGTGGGACAACGTGGGACAACGTGGGACACCGTGGGACACCGTTGGACACCGTTGGACATCGTTGGACACCGTGGGACAACGTGGGACAACGTGGGACACCGTTGGACAACGTGGGACAACGTGGGACAACGTGGGACAACGTGGGACAACGTGGGACAACGTGGGACAACGTGGGACAACGTGGGACAACGTGGGACACCGTTGGACACCGTTGGACACCGTTGGACACCGTTGGACATCGTTGGACACCGTGGGACAACGTGGGACAACGTGGGACAACGTGGGAAACCATGGAACAACGTGGGACAACGTGGGACAACGTGGGACACCGTTGGACATCGTTGGACAACGTGGGACATCGTGGGACAACGTGGGACAACGTGGGACACCGTTGGACACCGTTGGACATCGTTGGACACCGTTGGACATCGTGGGACACCGTTGGACAACGTGGGACAACGTGGGACAACGTGGGACAACGTGGGACAACGTGGGACACCGTGGGACACCGTGGGACACCGTTGGACATCGTTGGACACCGTGGGACAACGTGGGACAACGTGGGACACCGTTGGACACCGTGGGACAACGTGGGACAACGTGGGACAACGTGGGACAACGTGGGACAACGTGGGACAACGTGGGAAACCATGGGACAACGTGGGACAACGTGGGACAACGTGGGACAACGTGGGACAACGTGGGACAACGTGGGACAACGTGGGACAACGTGGGACAACGTGGGACAACGTGGGACACCGTTGGACACCGTTGGACACCGTTGGACACCGTTGGACATCGTTGGACACCGTGGGACAACGTGGGACAACGTGGGACAACGTGGGAAACCATGGAACAACGTGGGACAACGTGGGACACCGTTGGACATCGTTGGGCAACGTGGGACAACGTGGGACATCGTGGGACAACGTGGGACAACGTGGGACACCGTTGGACACCGTTGGACATCGTTGGACATCGTTGGACATCGTGGGACACCGTTGGACAACGTGGGACAACGTGGGACAACGTGGGACAACGTGGGACAACGTGGGACACCGTGGGACACCGTTGGACACCGTTGGACATCGTTGGACACCGTGGGACAACGTGGGACAACGTGGGACACCGTTGGACACCGTGGGACAACGTGGGACAACGTGGGACAACGTGGGACAACGTGGGACAACGTGGGACAACGTAGGACAACGTGGGACAACGTGGGACAACGTGGGACAACGTGGGACAACGTGGGACACCGTTGGACACCGTGGGACACCGTGGGACAACGTGGGACAACGTGGGACACCGTTGGACACCGTTGGACATCGTTGGACATCGTTGGACATCGTGGGACACCGTTGGACAACGTGGGACAACGTGGGACAACGTGGGACAACGTGGGACAACGTGGGACAACGTGGGACAACGTGGGACAACGTGGGACACCGTTGGACACCGTGGGACACCGTTGGACATCGTTGGACAACGTGGGACATCGTGGGACAACGTGGGACAACGTGGGACACCGTTGGACACCGTTGGACATCGTTGGACATCGTTGGACATCGTGGGACACCGTTGGACAACGTGGGACAACGTGGGACAACGTGGGACAACGTGGGACAACGTGGGACACCGTGGGACACCGTGGGACACCGTTGGACATCGTTGGACACCGTGGGACAACGTGGGACAACGTGGGACACCGTTGGACACCGTGGGACAACGTGGGACAACGTGGGACAACGTGGGACAACGTGGGACAACGTGGGAAACCATGGGACAACGTGGGACAACGTGGGACAACGTGGGACAACGTGGGACAACGTGGGACAACGTGGGACAACGTGGGACAACGTGGGACAACGTGGGACAACGTGGGACAACGTGGGACAACGTGGGACAACGTGGGACATCGTGGGACAACGTGGGACAACGTGGGACAACGTGGGACAACGTGGGACATCGTTGGACACCGTGGGACAACGTGGGACAACGTGGGACAACGTGGGACAACGTGGGACAACGTGGGACAACGTGGGACAACGTGGGACAACGTGGGACAACGTGGGACAACGTGGCACAACGTGGGACAACGTGGGACAACGTGGGACAACGTGGGACAACGTGGGACACCGTTGGACATCGTTGGACAACGTGGGACAACGTGGGACAACGTGGGACAACGTGGGACAACGTGGGACACCGTTGGACACCGTGGGACACCGTTGGACACCGTTGGACATCGTTGGACACCGTGGGACAACGTGGGACAACGTGGGACAACGTGGGACAACGTGGGACAACGTGGGACAACGTGGGACAACGTGGGACAACGTGGGACAACGTGGGACAACGTGGGACAACGTGGGACAACGTGGGACAACGTGGGACACCGTTGGACATCGTTGGACAACGTGGGACAACGTGGGACAACGTGGGACAACGTGGGACAACGTGGGACACCGTTGGACACCGTGGGACACCGTTGGACACCGTTGGACATCGTTGGACACCGTGGGACAACGTGGGACAACGTGGGACAACGTGGGACAACGTGGGACAACGTGGGACAACGTGGGACAACGTGGGACATCGTGGGACAACGTGGGACAACGTGGGACAACGTGGGACAACGTGGGACAACGCGGGACACCGTTGGACATCGTTGGACACCGTGGGACAACGTGGGACAACGTGGGACAACGTGGGACACCGTTGGACACCGTTGGACACCGTTGGACACCGTTGGACATCGTTGGACACCGTGGGACAACGTGGGACAACGTGGGACAACGTGGGACAACGTGGGACAACGTGGGACAACGTGGGACAACGTGGGACAACGTGGGACAACGTGGGACAACGTGGGACAACGTGGGACAACGTGGGACAACGTGGGACAACGTGGGACACCGTTGGGCATCGTTGGACACCGTGGGACATCGTGGGACAACGTGGGACAACGTGGGACAACGTGGGACACCGTTGGACATCGTTGGACACCGTGGGACACCGTTGGACAACGTGGGACATCGTGGGACAACGTGGGACACCGTGGGACACCGTTGGACACCGTTGGACATCGTTGGACACCGTGGGACAACGTGGGACAACGGGGGACACCGTTGGACAACGTGGGACAACGTGGGACAACGTGGGACAACGTGGGACAACGTGGGACAACGTGGGACAACGTGGGACAACGTGGGACAACGTGGGACAACGTGGGACAACGTGGGACACCGTTGGACACCGTTGGACACCGTTGGACACCGTTGGACATCGTTGGACACCGTGGGACAACGTGGGACAACGTGGGACAACGTGGGAAACCATGGAACAACGTGGGACAACGTGGGACAACGTGGGACACCGTTGGACATCGTTGGACAACGTGGGACAACGTGGGACAACGTGGGACAACGTGGGACAACGTGGGACAACGTGGGACACCGTTGGACACCGTGGGACACCGTTGGACACCGTTGGACATCGTTGGACACCGTGGGACAACGTGGGACAACGTGGGACAACGTGGGACAACGTGGGACAACGTGGGACAACGTGGGACAACGTGGGACAACGTGGGACAACGTGGGACAACGTAGGACAACGTGGGACACCGTTGGACATCGTTGGACAACGTGGGACATCGTGGGACAACGTGGGACAACGTGGGACACCGTTGGACACCGTTGGACATCGTTGGACACCGTGGGACAACGTGGGACAACGTGGGACACCGTTGGACACCGTGGGACAACGTGGGACAACGTGGGACAACGTGGGACAACGTGGGACAACGTGGGACAACGTGGGACAACGTGGGACACCGTTGGACATCGTTGGACAACGTGGGACAACGTGGGACAACGTGGGACAACGTGGGACAACGTGGGACACCGTTGGACACCGTGGGACACCGTTGGACACCGTTGGACATCGTTGGACACCGTGGGACAACGTGGGACAACGTGGGACAACGTGGGACAACGTGGGACAACGTGGGACAACGTGGGACAACGTGGGACATCGTGGGACAACGTGGGACAACGTGGGACAACGTGGGACAACGTGGGACAACGCGGGACACCGTTGGACATCGTTGGACACCGTGGGACAACGTGGGACAACGTGGGACAACGTGGGAAACCATGGAACAACGTGGGACAACGTGGGACACCGTTGGACATCGTTGGGCAACGTGGGACAACGTGGGACAACGTGGGACAACGTGGGACAACGTGGGACAACGTGGGACACCGTTGGACACCGTGGGACACCGTTGGACACCGTGGGACACCGTTGGACACCGTTGGACATCGTTGGACACCGTGGGACAACGTGGGACAACGTGGGACAACGTGGGACAACGTGGGACAACGTGGGACAACGTGGGACAACGTGGGACAACGTGGGACAACGTGGGACAACGTGGGACATCGTGGGACAACGTGGGACAACGTGGGACAACGTGGGACAACGTGGGACAACGTGGGACACCGTTGGACATCGTTGGACAACGTGGGACAACGTGGGACAACGTGGGACAACGTGGGACAACGTGGGACACCGTTGGACACCGTTGGACACCGTTGGACACCGTTGGACATCGTTGGACATCGTTGGACAACGTGGGACAACGTGGGACACCGTTGGACAACGTGGGACAACGTGGGACAACGTGGGACAACGTGGGACAACGTGGGACAACGTGGGACAACGTGGGACAACGTGGGACAACGTGGGACAACGTGGGACACCGTTGGACACCGTTGGACACCGTTGGACATCGTTGGACATCGTGAGACACCGTTGGACACCGTTGGACACCGTTGGACACCGTTGGACACCGTTGGACACCGTTGGACACCGTGGGACAACGTGGGACAACGTGGGACAACGTGGGACAACGTGGGACAACGTGGGACAACGTGGGACAACGTGGGACAACGTGGGACAACGTGGGACAACGTGGGACAACGTGGGACAACGTGGGACACCGTTGGGCATCGTTGGACACCGTGGGACAACGTGGGACAACGTGGGACAACGTGGGACAACGTGGGACACCGTTGGACATCGTTGGACACCGTGGGACACCGTTGGACAACGTGGGACATCGTGGGACACCGTTGGACATCGTTGGACACCGTGGGACAACGTGGGACAACGTGGGACAACGTGGGACAACGTGGGACACCGTTGGACATCGTTGGACACCGTGGGACAACGTGGGACAACGTGGGACAACGTGGGACACCGTTGGACACCGTTGGACATCGTTGGACATCGTTGGACATCGTGGGACACCGTTGGACACCGTTGGACACCGTTGGACACCGTTGGACACCGTTGGACACCGTTGGACACCGTGGGACAACGTGGGACAACGTGGGACAACGTGGGACAACGTGGGACAACGTGGGACAACGTGGGACAACGTGGGACAACGTGGGACAACGTGGGACAACGTGGGACAACGTGGGACAACGTGGGACAACGTGGGACACCGTTGGGCATCGTTGGACACCGTGGGACAACGTGGGACAACGTGGGACAACGTGGGACAACGTGGGACACCGTTGGACATCGTTGGACACCGTGGGACACCGTTGGACAACGTGGGACATCGTGGGACAACGTGGGACACCGTGGGACACCGTTGGACACCGTTGGACATCGTTGGACACCGTGGGACAACGTGGGACAACGTGGGACACCGTTGGACAACGTGGGACAACGTGGGACAACGTGGGACAACGTGGGACAACGTGGGACAACGTGGGACAACGTGGGACAACGTGGGACAACGTGGGACACCGTTGGACACCGTTGGACACCGTTGGACACCGTTGGACATCGTTGGACACCGTGGGACAACGTGGGACAACGTGGGACAACGTGGGAAACCATGGAACAACGTGGGACAACGTGGGACAACGTGGGACACCGTTGGACATCGTTGGACAACGTGGGACATCGTGGGACAACGTGGGACAACGTGGGACACCGTTGGACACCGTTGGACATCGTTGGACATCGTTGGACACCGTGGGACACCGTTGGACAACGTGGGACAACGTGGGACAACGTGGGACAACGTGGGACAACGTGGGACACCGTGGGACACCGTGGGACACCGTTGGACATCGTTGGACACCGTGGGACAACGTGGGACAACGTGGGACACCGTTGGACACCGTGGGACAACGTGGGACAACGTGGGACAACGTGGGACAACGTGGGACAACGTGGGACAACGTGGGAAACCATGGGACAACGTGGGACAACGTGGGACAACGTGGGACAACGTGGGACAACGTGGGACAACGTGGGACAACGTGGGACAACGTGGGACAACGTGGGACAACGTGGGACACCGTTGGACACCGTTGGACACCGTTGGACACCGTTGGACATCGTTGGACACCGTGGGACAACGTGGGACAACGTGGGACAACGTGGGAAACCATGGAACAACGTGGGACAACGTGGGACACCGTTGGACATCGTTGGGCAACGTGGGACAACGTGGGACATCGTGGGACAACGTGGGACAACGTGGGACACCGTTGGACACCGTTGGACATCGTTGGACATCGTTGGACATCGTGGGACACCGTTGGACAACGTGGGACAACGTGGGACAACGTGGGACAACGTGGGACAACGTGGGACACCGTGGGACACCGTTGGACACCGTTGGACATCGTTGGACACCGTGGGACAACGTGGGACAACGTGGGACACCGTTGGACACCGTGGGACAACGTGGGACAACGTGGGACAACGTGGGACAACGTGGGACAACGTGGGACAACGTAGGACAACGTGGGACAACGTGGGACAACGTGGGACAACGTGGGACAACGTGGGACACCGTTGGACACCGTGGGACACCGTTGGACACCGTTGGACATCGTTGGACACCGTGGGACAACGTGGGACAACGTGGGACAACGTGGGACAACGTGGGACAACGTGGGACAACGTGGGACACCGTTGGACACCGTTGGACACCGTTGGACACCGTTGGACATCGTTGGACACCGTGGGACAACGTGGGACAACGTGTGACAACGTGGGAAACCATGGAACAACGTGGGACAACGTGGGACACCGTTGGACACCGTTGGACATCGTTGGACACCGTGGGACAACGTGGGACAACGTGGGACACCGTGGGACACCGTTGGACACCGTTGGACATCGTTGGACACCGTGGGACAACGTGGGACAACGTGGGACAACGTGGGACAACGTGGGACAACGTGGGACACCGTTGGACATCGTTGGACAACGTGGGACAACGTGGGACAACGTGGGACAACGTGGGACAACGTGGGACACCGTTGGACACCGTGGGACACCGTTGGACACCGTTGGACATCGTTGGACACCGTGGGACAACGTGGGACAACGTGGGACAACGTGGGACAACGTGGGACAACGTGGGACAACGTGGGACAACGTGGGACATCGTGGGACAACGTGGGACAACGTGGGACAACGTGGGACAACGTGGGACAACGCGGGACACAGTTGGACATCGTTGGACACCGTGGGACAACGTGGGACAACGTGGGACAACGTGGGACACCGTTGGACACCGTTGGACACCGTTGGACACCGTTGGACATCGTTGGACACCGTGGGACAACGTGGGACAACGTGGGACAACGTGGGAAACCATGGAACAACGTGGGACAACGTGGGACACCGTTGGACATCGTTGGGCAACGTGGGACAACGTGGGACAACATGGGACAACGTGGGACAACGTGGGACAACGTGGGACACCGTTGGACATCGTTGGACATCGTTGGACATCGTTGGACACCGTTGGACACCGTTGGACACCGTTGGACACCGTGGGACAACGTGGGACAACGTGGGACAACGTGGGACAACGTGGGACAACGTGGGACAACGTAGAACAACGTGGGACAACGTGGGACACCGTTGGACACCGTGGGACACCGTGGGACAACGTGGGACAACGTGGGACACCGTTGGACACCGTTGGACATCGTTGGACATCGTTGGACATCGTGGGACACCGTTGGACAACGTGGGACAACGTGGGACACCGTTGGACACCGTGGGACAACGTGGGACAACGTGGGACAACGTGGGACAACGTGGGACAACGTGGGACAACGTAGGACAACGTGGGACAACGTGGGACACCGTTGGACATCGTTGGACAACGTGGGACATCGTGGGACAACGTGGGACAACGTGGGACAACGTGGGACAACGTAGGACAACGTGGGACACCGTTGGACATCGTTGGACAACGTGGGACATCGTGGGACAACGTGGGACAACGTGGGACATCGTTGGACACCGTTGGACATCGTTGGACACCGTGGGACAACGTGGGACAACGTGGGACACCGTTGGACACCGTGGGACAACGTGGGACAACGTGGGACAACGTGGGACAACGTGGGACAACGTGGGACAACGTGGGACAACGTGGGACACCGTTGGACATCGTTGGACAACGTGGGACAACGTGGGACAACGTGGGACAACGTGGGACAACGTGGGACACCGTTGGACACCGTGGGACACCGTTGGACACCGTTGGACATCGTTGGACACCGTGGGACAACGTGGGACAACGTGGGACAACGTGGGACAACGTGGGACAACGTGGGACAACGTGGGACAACGTGGGACATCGTGGGACAACGTGGGACAACGTGGGACAACGTGGGACAACGTGGGACAACGCGGGACACCGTTGGACATCGTTGGACACCGTGGGACAACGTGGGACAACGTGGGACAACGTGGGACACCGTTGGACACCGTTGGACACCGTTGGACACCGTTGGACATCGTTGGACACCGTGGGACAACGTGGGACAACGTGGGACAACGTGGGACACCATGGAACAACGTGGGACAACGTGGGACACCGTTGGACATCGTTGGGCAACGTGGGACAACGTGGGACAACGTGGGACAACGTGGGACAACGTGGGACAACGTGGGACACCGTTGGACACCGTGGGACACCGTTGGACACCGTGGGACACCGTTGGACACCGTTGGACATCGTTGGACACCGTGGGACAACGTGGGACAACGTGGGACAACGTGGGACAACGTGGGACAACGTGGGACAACGTGGGACAACGTGGGACAACGTGGGACAACGTGGGACAACGTGGGACATCGTGGGACAACGTGGGACAACGTGGGACAACGTGGGACAACGTGGGACAACGTGGGACACCGTTGGACAACGTGGGACAACGTGGGACAACGTGGGACAACGTGGGACAACGTGGGACACCGTGGGACACCGTTGGACACCGTTGGACATCGTTGGACACCGTGGGACAACGTGGGACAACGTGGGACACCGTTGGACACCGTGGGACAACGTGGGACAACGTGGGACAACGTGGGACAACGTGGGACAACGTGGGACAACGTAGGACAACGTGGGACAACGTGGGACAACGTGGGACAACGTGGGACAACGTGGGACACCGTTGGACACCGTGGGACACCGTTGGACACCGTTGGACATCGTTGGACACCGTGGGACAACGTGGGACAACGTGGGACAACGTGGGACAACGTGGGACAACGTGGGACAACGTGGGACACCGTTGGACACCGTTGGACACCGTTGGACACCGTTGGACATCGTTGGACACCGTGGGACAACGTGGGACAACGTGTGACAACGTGGGAAACCATGGAACAACGTGGGACAACGTGGGACACCGTTGGACACCGTTGGACATCGTTGGACACCGTGGGACAACGTGGGACAACGTGGGACACCGTGGGACACCGTTGGACACCGTTGGACATCGTTGGACACCGTGGGACAACGTGGGACAACGTGGGACAACGTGGGACAACGTGGGACAACGTGGGACACCGTTGGACATCGTTGGACAACGTGGGACAACGTGGGACAACGTGGGACAACGTGGGACAACGTGGGACACCGTTGGACACCGTGGGACACCGTTGGACACCGTTGGACATCGTTGGACACCGTGGGACAACGTGGGACAACGTGGGACAACGTGGGACAACGTGGGACAACGTGGGACAACGTGGGACAACGTGGGACATCGTGGGACAACGTGGGACAACGTGGGACAACGTGGGACAACGTGGGACAACGCGGGACACAGTTGGACATCGTTGGACACCGTGGGACAACGTGGGACAACGTGGGACAACGTGGGACACCGTTGGACACCGTTGGACACCGTTGGACACCGTTGGACATCGTTGGACACCGTGGGACAACGTGGGACAACGTGGGACAACGTGGGAAACCATGGAACAACGTGGGACAACGTGGGACACCGTTGGACATCGTTGGGCAACGTGGGACAACGTGGGACAACGTGGGACAACGTGGGACAACGTGGGACAACGTGGGACACCGTTGGACATCGTTGGACATCGTTGGACATCGTTGGACACCGTTGGACACCGTTGGACACCGTTGGACACCGTGGGACAACGTGGGACAACGTGGGACAACGTGGGACAACGTGGGACAACGTGGGACAACGTAGAACAACGTGGGACAACGTGGGACACCGTTGGACACCGTGGGACAACGTGGGACAACGTGGGACAACGTGGGACACCGTTGGACACCGTTGGACATCGTTGGACATCGTTGGACATCGTGGGACACCGTTGGACAACGTGGGACAACGTGGGACACCGTTGGACACCGTGGGACAACGTGGGACAACGTGGGACAACGTGGGACAACGTGGGACAACGTGGGACAACGTAGGACAACGTGGGACAACGTGGGACACCGTTGGACATCGTTGGACAACGTGGGACATCGTGGGACAACGTGGGACAACGTGGGACAACGTGGGACAACGTAGGACAACGTGGGACACCGTTGGACATCGTTGGACAACGTGGGACATCGTGGGACAACGTGGGACAACGTGGGACACCGTTGGACACCGTTGGACATCGTTGGACACCGTGGGACAACGTGGGACAACGTGGGACACCGTTGGACACCGTGGGACAACGTGGGACAACGTGGGACAACGTGGGACAACGTGGGACAACGTGGGACAACGTGGGACAACGTGGGACACCGTTGGACATCGTTGGACAACGTGGGACAACGTGGGACAACGTGGGACAACGTGGGACAACGTGGGACACCGTTGGACACCGTGGGACACCGTTGGACACCGTTGGACATCGTTGGACACCGTGGGACAACGTGGGACAACGTGGGACAACGTGGGACAACGTGGGACAACGTGGGACAACGTGGGACAACGTGGGACATCGTGGGACAACGTGGGACAACGTGGGACAACGTGGGACAACGTGGGACAACGCGGGACACCGTTGGACATCGTTGGACACCGTGGGACAACGTGGGACAACGTGGGACAACGTGGGACACCGTTGGACACCGTTGGACACCGTTGGACACCGTTGGACATCGTTGGACACCGTGGGACAACGTGGGACAACGTGGGACAACGTGGGAAACCATGGAACAACGTGGGACAACGTGGGACACCGTTGGACATCGTTGGGCAACGTGGGACAACGTGGGACAACGTGGGACAACGTGGGACAACGTGGGACAACGTGGGACACCGTTGGACACCGTGGGACACCGTTGGACACCGTGGGACACCGTTGGACACCGTTGGACATCGTTGGACACCGTGGGACAACGTGGGACAACGTGGGACAACGTGGGACAACGTGGGACAACGTGGGACAACGTGGGACAACGTGGGACAACGTGGGACAACGTGGGACAACGTGGGACATCGTGGGACAACGTGGGACAACGTGGGACAACGTGGGACAACGTGGGACAACGTGGGACACCGTTGGACATCGTTGGACAACGTGGGACAACGTGGGACAACGTGGGACAACGTGGGACAACGTGGGACACCGTTGGACATCGTTGGACACCGTTGGACACCGTTGGACATCGTTGGACACCGTGGGACAACGTGGGACAACGTGGGACAACGTGGGACAACGTGGGACAACGTGGGACAACGTGGGACAACGTGGGACACCGTTGGACATCGTTGGACACCGTGGGACAACGTGGGACAACGTGGGACAACGTGGGACACCGTTGGACACCGTTGGACATCGTTGGACATCGTTGGACATCGTGAGACACCGTTGGACACCGTTGGACACCGTTGGACACCGTTGGACACCGTTGGACACCGTTGGACACCGTGGGACAACGTGGGACAACGTGGGACAACGTGGGACAACGTGGGACAACGTGGGACACCGTTGGACATCGTTGGACACCGTGGGACAACGTGGGACAACGTGGGACAACGTGGGACAACGTGGGACACCGTTGGACATCGTTGGACACCGTGGGACACCGTTGGACACCGTGGGACATCGTGGGACACCGTTGGACATCGTTGGACACCGTGGGACAACGTGGGACAACGTGGGACAACGTGGGACAACGTGGGACACCGTTGGACATCGTTGGACACCGTGGGACAACGTGGGACAACGTGGGACAACGTGGGACACCGTTGGACACCGTTGGACATCGTTGGACATCGTTGGACATCGTGGGACACCGTTGGACACCGTTGGACACCGTTGGACACCGTTGGACACCGTTGGACACCGTTGGACACCGTGGGACAACGTGGGACAACGTGGGACAACGTGGGACAACGTGGGACAACGTGGGACAACGTGGGACAACGTGGGACAACGTGGGACAACGTGGGACAACGTGGGACAACGTGGGACAACGTGGGACAACGTGGGACACCGTTGGGCATCGTTGGACACCGTGGGACAACGTGGGACAACGTGGGACAACGTGGGACAACGTGGGACACCGTTGGACATCGTTGGACACCGTGGGACACCGTTGGACAACGTGGGACATCGTGGGACAACGTGGGACACCGTGGGACACCGTTGGACACCGTTGGACATCGTTGGACACCGTGGGACAACGTGGGACAACGTGGGACACCGTTGGACAACGTGGGACAACGTGGGACAACGTGGGACAACGTGGGACAACGTGGGACAACGTGGGACAACGTGGGACAACGTGGGACAACGTGGGACACCGTTGGACACCGTTGGACACCGTTGGACACCGTTGGACATCGTTGGACACCGTGGGACAACGTGGGACAACGTGGGACAACGTGGGAAACCATGGAACAACGTGGGACAACGTGGGACAACGTGGGACACCGTTGGACATCGTTGGACAACGTGGGACAACGTGGGACAACGTGGGACAACGTGGGACAACGTGGGACAACGTGGGACACCGTTGGACACCGTGGGACACCGTTGGACACCGGTGGACATCGTTGGACACCGTGGGACAACGTGGGACAACGTGGGACAACGTGGGACAACGTGGGACAACGTGGGACAACGTGGGACAACGTGGGACAACGTGGGACAACGTGGGACAACGTGGGACACCGTTGGACAACGTGGGACACCGTTGGACATCGTTGGACACCGTGGGACAACGTGGGACAACGTGGGACAACGTGGGACAACGTGGGACAACGTGGGACAACGTGGGACAACGTGGGACAACGTGGGACAACGTGGGACAACGTGGGACAACGTGGGACAACGTGGGACAACGTGGGACAACGTGGGACAACGTGGGACACCGTTGGACATCGTTGGACACCGTGGGACAACGTGGGACAACGTGGGACAACGTGGGACACCGTTGGACACCGTTGGACACCGTTGGACATCGGTGGACATCGTGGGACACCGTTGGACACCGTTGGACATCGTTGGACACCGTGGGACAACGTGGGACAACGTGGGACAACGTGGGACACCGTTGGACACCGTGGGACAACGTGGGACAACGTGGGACAACGTGGGACAACGTGGGACAACGTGGGACACCGTTGGACACCGTGGGACACCGTTGGACACCGTGGGACAACGTGGGACAACGTGGGACACCGTTGGACATCGTTGGACATCGTTGGACATCGTTGGACATCGTTGGACACCGTTGGACACCGTTGGACACCGTTGGACACCGTTGGACATCGGTGGACATCGTGGGACACAGTTGGACACCGTTGGACATCGTTGGACACCGTGGGACAACGTGGGACAACGTGGGACAACGTGGGACACCGTTGGACACCGTGGGACAACGTGGGACACCGTTGGACACCGTGGGACACCGTTGGACACCGTTGGACACCGTTGGACACCGTGGGACAAAGTGGGACAACGTGGGACAACGTGGGACAACGTGGGACAACGTGGGACAACGTGGGACACCGTTGGACACCGTGGGACACCGTTGGACACCGCTGGACATCGTTGGACACCGTGGGACAACGTGGGACAACGTGGGACAACGTGGGACACCGTTGGACACCGTTGGACATCGTTGGACATCGTTGGACATCGTGGGACACCGTTGGACATCGTTGGACATCGTTGGACACCGTTGGACATCGTTGGACATCGTTGGACATCGTTGGACACCGTTGGACACCGTTGGACACCGTTGGACACCGTGGGACACCGTGGGACAACGTGGGACATCGTGGGACAACGTGGGACAACGTGGGACACCGTTGGACACCGTGGGACACCGTTGGACACCGTTGGACATCGTTGGACACCGTGGGACAACGTGGGACAACGTGGGACAACGTGGGACAACGTGGGACAACGTGGGACAACGTGGGACAACGTGGGACAACGTGGGACAACGTGGGACAACGTGGGACAACGTGGGACAACGTGGGACAACGTGGGACATCGTGGGACAACGTGGGACAACGTGGGACAACGTGGGACAACGTGGGACATCGTTGGACACCGTTGGACACCGTGGGACAACGTGGGACATCGTGGGACAACGTGGGACAACGTGGGACACCGTTGGACACCGTTGGACATCGTTGGACACCGTGGGACAACGTGGGACAACGTGGGACACCGTTGGACACCGTGGGACAACGTGGGACAACGTGGGACAACGTGGGACAACGTGGGACAACGTGGGACAACGTGGGACAACGTGGGACACCGTTGGACATCGTTGGACAACGTGGGACAACGTGGGACAACGTGGGACAACGTGGGACACCGTTGGACACCGTGGGACACCGTTGGACACCGTTGGACATCGTTGGACACCGTGGGACAACGTGGGACAACGTGGGACAACGTGGGACAACGTGGGACAACGTGGGACAACGTGGGACACCGTTGGACATCGTTGGACACCGTGGGACAACGTGGGACAACGTGGGACAACGTGGGACAACGTGGGACACCGTTGGACATCGTTGGACACCGTTGGACACCGTTGGACATCGTTGGACACCGTGGGACAACGTGGGACAACGTGGGACAACGTGGGACAACGTGGGACAACGTGGGACAACGTGGGACAACGTGGGACACCGTTGGACATCGTTGGACACCGTGGGACAACGTGGGACAACGTGGGACAACGTGGGACACCGTTGGACACCGTTGGACATCGTTGGACATCGTTGGACATCGTGGGACACCGTTGGACACCGTTGGACACCGTTGGACACCGTTGGACACCGTTGGACACCGTTGGACACCGTGGGACAACGTGGGACAACGTGGGACAACGTGGGACATCGTGGGACAACGTGGGACAACGTGGGACAACGTGGGACAACGTGGGACAACGTGGGACACCGTTGGACATCGTTGGACACCGTGGGACAACGTGGGACAACGTGGGACAACGTGGGACAACGTGGGACACCGTTGGACATCGTTGGACACCGTTGGACACCGTTGGACATCGTTGGACACCGTGGGACAACGTGGGACAACGTGGGACAACGTGGGACAACGTGGGACAACGTGGGACAACGTGGGACAACGTGGGACACCGTTGGACATCGTTGGACACCGTGGGACAACGTGGGACAACGTGGGACAACGTGGGACACCGTTGGACACCGTTGGACATCGTTGGACATCGTTGGACATCGTGGGACACCGTTGGACACCGTTGGACACCGTTGGACACCGTTGGACACCGTTGGACACCGTGGGACAACGTGGGACAACGTGGGACAACGTGGGACAACGTGGGACAACGTGGGACAACGTGGGACAACGTGGGACAACGTGGGACAACGTGGGACAACGTGGGACAACGTGGGACAACGTGGGACAACGTGGGACAACGTGGGACACCGTTGGGCATCGTTGGACACCGTGGGACAACGTGGGACAACGTGGGACAACGTGGGACAACGTGGGACACCGTTGGACATCGTTGGACACCGTGGGACACCGTGGGACAACGTGGGACATCGTGGGACACCGTTGGACATCGTTGGACACCGTGGGACAACGTGGGACAACGTGGGACAACGTGGGACAACGTGGGACACCGTTGGACATCGTTGGACACCGTGGGACAACGTGGGACAACGTGGGACAACGTGGGACACCGTTGGACACCGTTGGACATCGTTGGACATCGTTGGACATCGTGGGACACCGTTGGACACCGTTGGACACCGTTGGACACCGTTGGACACCGTTGGACACCGTTGGACACCGTGGGACAACGTGGGACAACGTGGGACAACGTGGGACAACGTGGGACAACGTGGGACAACGTGGGACAACGTGGGACAACGTGGGACAACGTGGGACAACGTGGGACAACGTGGGACAACGTGGGACAACGTGGGACACCGTTGGGCATCGTTGGACACCGTGGGACAACGTGGGACAACGTGGGACAACGTGGGACAACGTGGGACACCGTTGGACATCGTTGGACACCGTGGGACACCGTTGGACAACGTGGGACATCGTGGGACAACGTGGGACACCGTGGGACACCGTTGGACACCGTTGGACATCGTTGGACACCGTGGGACAACGTGGGACAACGTGGGACACCGTTGGACAACGTGGGACAACGTGGGACAACGTGGGACAACGTGGGACAACGTGGGACAACGTGGGACAACGTGGGACAACGTGGGACAACGTGGGACACCGTTGGACACCGTTGGACACCGTTGGACACCGTTGGACATCGTTGGACACCGTGGGACAACGTGGGACAACGTGGGACAACGTGGGAAACCATGGAACAACGTGGGACAACGTGGGACAACGTGGGACACCGTTGGACATCGTTGGACAACGTGGGACAACGTGGGACAACGTGGGACAACGTGGGACAACGTGGGACAACGTGGGACACCGTTGGACACCGTGGGACACCGTTGGACACCGTTGGACATCGTTGGACACCGTGGGACAACGTGGGACAACGTGGGACAACGTGGGACAACGTAGGACAACGTGGGACAACGTGGGACAACGTGGGACAACGTGGGACAACGTGGGACAACGTGGGACAACGTGGGACACCGTTGGACAACGTGGGACACCGTTGGACATCGTTGGACACCGTGGGACACCGTTGGACACCGTTGGACACCGTTGGACATCGGTGGACATCGTGGGACACCGTTGGACACCGTTGGACATCGTTGGACACCGTGGGACAACGTGGGACAACGTGGGACAACGTGGGACACCGTTGGACACCGTGGGACAACGTGGGACACCGTTGGACACCGTGGGACACCGTTGGACACCGTTGGACACCGTTGGACACCGTGGGACAGAGTGGGACAACGTGGGACAACGTGGGACAACGTGGGACAACGTGGGACAACGTGGGACAACGTGGGACAACGTGGGACACCGTTGGACACCGTGGGACACCGTTGGACACCGTTGGACATCGTTGGACACCGTGGGACAACGTGGGACAACGTGGGACAACGTGGGACACCGTTGGACACCGTTGGACATCGTTGGACATCGTTGGACATCGTGGGACACCGTTGGACATCGTTGGACATCGTTGGACACCGTTGGACATCGTTGGACATCGTTGGACATCGTTGGACACCGTTGGACACCGTTGGACACCGTTGGACACCGTGGGACAACGTGGGACAACGTGGGACAACGTGGGACAACGTGGGACAACGTGGGACACCGTTGGACACCGTGGGACACCGTTGGACACCGTTGGACATCGTTGGACACCGTGGGACAACGTGGGACAACGTGGGACAACGTGGGACAACGTGGGACAACGTGGGATAACGTGGGACAACGTGGGACAACGTGGGACACCGTTGGACATCGTTGGACACCGTGGGACAACGTGGGACAACGTGGGACAACGTGGGACAACGTGGGACACCGTTGGACACCGTGGGACACCGTTGGACACCGTTGGACATCGTTGGACACCGTGGGACAACGTGGGACAACGTGGGACAACGTGGGACAACGTGGGACAACGTGGGACAACGTGGGACAACGTGGGACAACGTGGGACAACGTGGGACAACGTGGGACAACGTGGGACAACGTGGGACATCGTGGGACAACGTGGGACAACGTGGGACAACGTGGGACAACGTGGGACAACGTGGGACAACGTGGGACAACGTGGGACAACGTGGGACAACGTGGGACAACGTGGGACAACGTGGGACAACGTGGGACAACGTGGGACAACGTGGGACAACGTGGGACAACGTGGGACAACGTGGGACAACGTGGGACAACGTGGGACAACGTGGGACACCGTGGGACACAGTTGGACACCGTTGGACATCGTTGGACACCGTTGGACATCGTTGGACAACGTGGGACATCGTGGGACAACGTGGGACAACGTGGGACAACGTGGGACAACGTGGGACACCGTTGGACACCGTGGGACACCGTTGGACACCGTTGGACACCGTTGGACACCGTGGGACAAAGTGGGACAACGTGGGACAACGTGGGACAACGTGGGACAACGTGGGACAACGTGGGACAACGTGGGACAACGTGGGACAACGTGGGACAACGTGGGACAACGTGGGACACCGTTGGACATCGTTGGACATCGTTGGACAACGTGGGACAACGTGGGACAACGTGGGACAACGTGGGACAACGTGGGACAACGTGGGACACCGTTGGACACCGTGGGACACCGTTGGACACCGTTGGACATCGTTGGACACCGTGGGAAAACGTGGGACAACGTGGGACAACGTGGGACACCGTTGGACACCGTTGGACATCGTTGGACATCGTTGGACATCGTGGGACACCGTTGGACATCGTTGGACATCGTTGGACACCGTTGGACATCGTTGGACATCGTTGGACATCGTTGGACACCGTTGGACACCGTTGGACACCGTTGGACACCGTGGGACACCGTGGGACAACGTGGGACAACGTGGGACACCGTTGGAGACCGTGGGACAACGTGGGACAACGTGGGACAACGTGGGACACCGTTGGACACCGTGGGACACCGTTGGACACCGTTGGACATCGTTGGACACCGTGGGACAACGTGGGACAACGTGGGACAACGTGGGACACCGTTGGACACCGTTGGACATCGTTGGACATCGTTGGACATCGTGGGACACCGTTGGACATCGTTGGACATCGTTGGACACCGTTGGACATCGTTGGACATCGTTGGACATCGTTGGACATCGTTGGACATCGTTGGACACCGTTGGACACCGTTGGACACCGTTGGACACCGTGGGACAACGTGGGACACCGTTGGAGACCGTGGGACAACGTGGGACAACGTGGGACAACGTGGGACAACGTGGGACAACGTGGGACAACGTGGGACAACGTGGGACAACGTGGGACACCGTGGGACACAGTTGGACACCGTTGGACATCGTTGGACACCGTTGGACATCGTTGGACAACGTGGGACATCGTGGGACAACGTGGGACAACGTGGGACAACGTGGGACAACGTGGGACACCGTGGGACACCGTTGGACACCGTTGGACACCGTTGGACACCGTGGGACAAAGTGGGACAACGTGGGACAACGTGGGACAACGTGGGACAACGTGGGACAACGTGGGACAACGTGGGACAACGTGGGACAACGTGGGACAACGTGGGACAACGTGGGACAACGTGGGACAACGTGGGACACCGTTGGACATCGTTGGACAACGTGGGACAACGTGGGACAACGTGGGACAACGTGGGAAACCATGGAACAACGTGGGACAACGTGGGACACCGTTGGACATCGTTGGGCAACGTGGGACAACGTGGGACAACGTGGGACAACGTGGGACAACGTGGGACAACGTGGGACACCGTTGGACACCGTGGGACACCGTTGGACACCGTGGGACACCGTTGGACACCGTTGGACATCGTTGGACACCGTGGGACAACGTGGGACAACGTGGGACAACGTGGGACAACGTGGGACAACGTGGGACAACGTGGGACAACGTGGGACAACGTGGGACAACGTGGGACAACGTGGGACATCGTGGGACAACGTGGGACAACGTGGGACAACGTGGGACAACGTGGGACAACGTGGGACACCGTTGGACATCGTTGGACACCGTGGGACAACGTGGGACAACGTGGGACAACGTGGGACAACGTGGGACACCGTTGGACATCGTTGGACATCGTTGGACACCGTTGGACATCGTTGGACATCGTTGGACAACGTGGGACAACGTGGGACACCGTTGGACAACGTGGGACAACGTGGGACAACGTGGGACAACGTGGGACAACGTGGGACAACGTGGGACAACGTGGGACAACGTGGGACAACGTGGGACAACGTGGGACACCGTTGGACACCGTTGGACATCGTTGGACATCGTTGGACATCGTGAGACACCGTTGGACACCGTTGGACACCGTTGGACACCGTTGGACACCGTTGGACACCGTTGGACACCGTGGGACAACGTGGGACAACGTGGGACAACGTGGGACAACGTGGGACAACGTGGGACAACGTGGGACAACGTGGGACAACGTGGGACAACGTGGGACAACGTGGGACAATGTGGGACACCGTTGGGCATCGTTGGACACCGTGGGACAACGTGGGACAACGTGGGACAACGTGGGACAACGTGGGACACCGTTGGACATCGTTGGACACCGTGGGACACCGTTGGACAACGTGGGACATCGTGGGACACCGTTGGACATCGTTGGACACCGTGGGACAACGTGGGACAACGTGGGACAACGTGGGACAACGTGGGACACCGTTGGACATCGTTGGACACCGTGGGACAACGTGGGACAACGTGGGACAACGTGGGACACCGTTGGACACCGTTGGACATCGTTGGACATCGTTGGACATCGTGGGACACCGTTGGACACCGTTGGACACCGTTGGACACCGTTGGACACCGTTGGACACCGTTGGACACCGTGGGACAACGTGGGACAACGTGGGACAACGTGGGACAACGTGGGACAACGTGGGACAACGTGGGACAACGTGGGACAACGTGGGACAACGTGGGACAACGTGGGACAACGTGGGACAACGTGGGACACCGTTGGGCATCGTTGGACACCGTGGGACAACGTGGGACAACGTGGGACAACGTGGGACAACGTGGGACACCGTTGGACATCGTTGGACACCGTGGGACACCGTTGGACAACGTGGGACATCGTGGGACAACGTGGGACACCGTGGGACACCGTTGGACACCGTTGGACATCGTTGGACACCGTGGGACAACGTGGGACAACGTGGGACACCGTTGGACAACGTGGGACAACGTGGGACAACGTGGGACAACGTGGGACAACGTGGGACAACGTGGGACAACGTGGGACAACGTGGGACAACGTGGGACACCGTTGGACACCGTTGGACACCGTTGGACACCGTTGGACATCGTTGGACACCGTGGGACAACGTGGGACAACGTGGGACAACGTGGGAAACCATGGAACAACGTGGGACAACGTGGGACAACGTGGGACACCGTTGGACATCGTTGGACAACGTGGGACATCGTGGGACAACGTGGGACAACGTGGGACACCGTTGGACACCGTTGGACATCGTTGGACATCGTTGGACATCGTGGGACACCGTTGGACAACGTGGGACAACGTGGGACAACGTGGGACAACGTGGGACAACGTGGGACACCGTGGGACACCGTGGGACACCGTTGGACATCGTTGGACACCGTGGGACAACGTGGGACAACGTGGGACACCGTTGGACACCGTGGGACAACGTGGGACAACGTGGGACAACGTGGGACAACGTGGGACAACGTGGGACAACGTGGGAAACCATGGGACAACGTGGGACAACGTGGGACAACGTGGGACAACGTGGGACAACGTGGGACAACGTGGGACAACGTGGGACAACGTGGGACAACGTGGGACAACGTGGGACACCGTTGGACACCGTTGGACACCGTTGGACACCGTTGGACATCGTTGGACACCGTGGGACAACGTGGGACAACGTGGGACAACGTGGGAAACCATGGAACAACGTGGGACAACGTGGGACACCGTTGGACATCGTTGGGCAACGTGGGACAACGTGGGACATCGTGGGACAACGTGGGACAACGTGGGACACCGTTGGACACCGTTGGACATCGTTGGACATCGTTGGACATCGTGGGACACCGTTGGACAACTTGGGACAACGTGGGACAACGTGGGACAACGTGGGACAACGTGGGACACCGTGGGACACCGTTGGACACCGTTGGACATCGTTGGACACCGTGGGACAACGTGGGACAACGTGGGACACCGTTGGACACCGTGGGACAACGTGGGACAACGTGGGACAACGTGGGACAACGTGGGACAACGTAGGACAACGTGGGACAACGTGGGACAACGTGGGACAACGTGGGACAACGTGGGACACCGTTGGACACCGTGGGACACCGTTGGACACCGTTGGACATCGTTGGACACCGTGGGACAACGTGGGACAACGTGGGACAACGTGGGACAACGTGGGACAACGTGGGACAACGTGGGACACCGTTGGACACCGTTGGACACCGTTGGACACCGTTGGACATCGTTGGACACCGTGGGACAACGTGGGACAACGTGTGACAACGTGGGAAACCATGGAACAACGTGGGACAACGTGGGACACCGTTGGACACCGTTGGACATCGTTGGACACCGTGGGACAACGTGGGACAACGTGGGACACCGTGGGACACCGTTGGACACCGTTGGACATCGTTGGACACCGTGGGACAACGTGGGACAACGTGGGACACCGTTGGACATCGTTGGACAACGTGGGACAACGTGGGACAACGTGGGACAACGTGGGACAACGTGGGACAACGTGGGACAACGTGGGACAACGTGGGACAACGTGGGACAACGTGGGACAACGTGGGACACCGTTGGACACCGTTGGACACCGTTGGACACCGTTGGACATCGTTGGACACCGTGGGACAACGTGGGACAACGTGGGACAACGTGGGAAACCATGGAACAACGTGGGACAACGTGGGACACCGTTGGACATCGTTGGGCAACGTGGGACAACGTGGGACATCGTGGGACAACGTGGGACAACGTGGGACACCGTTGGACACCGTTGGACATCGTTGGACATCGTTGGACACCGTTGGACACCGTTGGACACCGTTGGACACCGTTGGACACCGTTGGACACCGTTGGACACCGTGGGACAACGTGGGACAACGTGGGACAACGTGGGACAACGTGGGACAACGTGGGACAACGTGGGACACCGTTGGACATCGTTGGACACCGTGGGACACCGTTGGACAACGTGGGACATCGTGGGACACCGTTGGACATCGTTGGACACCGTGGGACAACGTGGGACAACGTGGGACAACGTGGGACAACGTGGGACACCGTTGGACATCGTTGGACACCGTGGGACAACGTGGGACAACGTGGGACAACGTGGGACACCGTTGGACACCGTTGGACATCGTTGGACATCGTTGGACATCGTGGGACACCGTTGGACACCGTTGGACACCGTTGGACACCGTTGGACACCGTTGGACACCGTTGGACACCGTGGGACAACGTGGGACAACGTGGGACAACGTGGGACAACGTGGGACAACGTGGGACAACGTGGGACAACGTGGGACAACGTGGGACAACGTGGGACAACGTGGGACAACGTGGGACAACGTGGGACAACGTGGGACACCGTTGGGCATCGTTGGACACCGTGGGACAACGTGGGACAACGTGGGACAACGTGGGACAACGTGGGACACCGTTGGACATCGTTGGACACCGTGGGACACCGTTGGACAACGTGGGACATCGTGGGACAACGTGGGACACCGTGGGACACCGTTGGACACCGTTGGACAACGTTGGACACCGTGGGACAACGTGGGACAACGTGGGACACCGTTGGACAACGTGGGACAACGTGGGACAACGTGGGACAACGTGGGACAACGTGGGACAACGTGGGACAACGTGGGACAACGTGGGACAACGTGGGACACCGTTGGACACCGTTGGACACCGTTGGACACCGTTGGACATCGTTGGACACCGTGGGACAACGTGGGACAACGTGGGACAACGTGGGAAACCATGGAACAACGTGGGACAACGTGGGACACCGTTGGACATCGTTGGACAACGTGGGACATCGTGGGACAACGTGGGACAACGTGGGACACCGTTGGACACCGTTGGACATCGTTGGACATCGTTGGACATCGTGGGACACCGTTGGACAACGTGGGACAACGTGGGACAACGTGGGACAACGTGGGACAACGTGGGACACCGTGGGACACCGTGGGACACCGTTGGACATCGTTGGACACCGTGGGACAACGTGGGACAACGTGGGACACCGTTGGACACCGTGGGACAACGTGGGACAACGTGGGACAACGTGGGACAACGTGGGACAACGTGGGACAACGTGGGAAACCATGGGACAACGTGGGACAACGTGGGACAACGTGGGACAACGTGGGACAACGTGGGACAACGTGGGACAACGTGGGACAACGTGGGACAACGTGGGACAACGTGGGACACCGTTGGACACCGTTGGACACCGTTGGACACCGTTGGACATCGTTGGACACCGTGGGACAACGTGGGACAACGTGGGACAACGTGGGAAACCATGGAACAACGTGGGACAACGTGGGACACCGTTGGACATCGTTGGGCAACGTGGGACAACGTGGGACATCGTGGGACAACGTGGGACAACGTGGGACACCGTTGGACACCGTTGGACATCGTTGGACATCGTTGGACATCGTGGGACACCGTTGGACAACGTGGGACAACGTGGGACAACGTGGGACAACGTGGGACAACGTGGGACACCGTGGGACACCGTTGGACACCGTTGGACATCGTTGGACACCGTGGGACAACGTGGGACAACGTGGGACACCGTTGGACACCGTGGGACAACGTGGGACAACGTGGGACAACGTGGGACAACGTGGGACAACGTGGGACAACGTAGGACAACGTGGGACAACGTGGGACAACGTGGGACAACGTGGGACAACGTGGGACACCGTTGGACACCGTGGGACACCGTTGGACACCGTTGGACATCGTTGGACACCGTGGGACAACGTGGGACAACGTGGGACAACGTGGGACAACGTGGGACAACGTGGGACAACGTGGGACACCGTTGGACACCGTTGGACACCGTTGGACATCGTTGGACACCGTGGGACAACGTGGGACAACGTGTGACAACGTGGGAAACCATGGAACAACGTGGGACAACGTGGGACACCGTTGGACACCGTTGGACATCGTTGGACACCGTGGGACAACGTGGGACAACGTGGGACACCGTGGGACACCGTTGGACACCGTTGGACATCGTTGGACACCGTGGGACAACGTGGGACAACGTGGGACAACGTGGGACAACGTGGGACAACGTGGGACAACGTGGGACAACGTGGGACAACGTGGGACAACGTGGGACAACGTGGGACAACGTGGGACAACGTGGGACAACGTGGGACAACGTGGGACACCGTTGGACATCGTTGGACAACGTGGGACAACGTGGGACAACGTGGGACAACGTGGGACAACGTGGGACACCGTTGGACACCGTGGGACACCGTTGGACACCGTTGGACATCGTTGGACACCGTGGGACAACGTGGGACAACGTGGGACAACGTGGGACAACGTGGGACAACGTGGGACAACGTGGGACAACGTGGGACATCGTGGGACAACGTGGGACAACGTGGGACAACGTGGGACAACGTGGGACAACGCGGGACACAGTTGGACATCGTTGGACACCGTGGGACAACGTGGGACAACGTGGGACAACGTGGGACACCGTTGGACACCGTTGGACACCGTTGGACACCGTTGGACATCGTTGGACACCGTGGGACAACGTGGGACAACGTGGGACAACGTGGGAAACCATGGAACAACGTGGGACAACGTGGGACACCGTTGGACATCGTTGGGCAACGTGGGACAACGTGGGACAACGTGGGACAACGTGGGACAACGTGGGACAACGTGGGACACCGTTGGACATCGTTGGACATCGTTGGACATCGTTGGACACCGTTGGACACCGTTGGACACCGTTGGACACCGTGGGACAACGTGGGACAACGTGGGACAACGTGGGACAACGTGGGACAACGTGGGACAACGTAGAACAACGTGGGACAACGTGGGACACCGTCGGACACCGTGGGACAACGTGGGACAACGTGGGACAACGTGGGACACCGTTGGACACCGTTGGACATCGTTGGACATCGTTGGACATCGTGGGACACCGTTGGACAACGTGGGACAACGTGGGACACCGTTGGACACCGTGGGACAACGTGGGACAACGTGGGACAACGTGGGACAACGTGGGACAACGTGGGACAACGTAGGACAACGTGGGACAACGTGGGACACCGTTGGACATCGTTGGACAACGTGGGACATCGTGGGACAACGTGGGACAACGTGGGACAACGTGGGACAACGTAGGACAACGTGGGACACCGTTGGACATCGTTGGACAACGTGGGACATCGTGGGACAACGTGGGACAACGTGGGACACCGTTGGACACCGTTGGACATCGTTGGACACCGTGGGACAACGTGGGACAACGTGGGACACCGTTGGACACCGTGGGACAACGTGGGACAACGTGGGACAACGTGGGACAACGTGGGACAACGTGGGACAACGTGGGACAACGTGGGACACCGTGGGACAGCGTTGGACAACGTGGGACAACGTGGGACAACGTGGGACAACGTGGGACAACGTGGGACACCGTTGGACACCGTGGGACACCGTTGGACACCGTTGGACATCGTTGGACACCGTGGGACAACGTGGGACAACGTGGGACAACGTGGGACAACGTGGGACAACGTGGGACAACGTGGGACAACGTGGGACATCGTGGGACAACGTGGGACAACGTGGGACAACGTGGGACAACGTGGGACAACGCGGGACACCGTTGGACATCGTTGGACACCGTGGGACAACGTGGGACAACGTGGGACAACGTGGGACACCGTTGGACACCGTTGGACACCGTTGGACACCGTTGGACATCGTTGGACACCGTGGGACAACGTGGGACAACGTGGGACAACGTGGGAAACCATGGAACAACGTGGGACAACGTGGGACACCGTTGGACATCGTTGGGCAACGTGGGACAACGTGGGACAACGTGGGACAACGTGGGACAACGTGGGACAACGTGGGACACCGTTGGACACCGTGGGACACCGTTGGACACCGTGGGACACCGTTGGACACCGTTGGACATCGTTGGACACCGTGGGACAACGTGGGACAACGTGGGACAACGTGGGACAACGTGGGACAACGTGGGACAACGTGGGACAACGTGGGACAACGTGGGACAACGTGGGACAACGTGGGACATCGTGGGACAACGTGGGACAACGTGGGACAACGTGGGACAACGTGGGACAACGTGGGACACCGTTGGACATCGTTGGACACCGTGGGACAACGTGGGACAACGTGGGACATCGTGGGACAACGTGGGACACCGTTGGACATCGTTGGACACCGTTGGACACCGTTGGACATCGTTGGACACCGTGGGACAACGTGGGACAACGTGGGACAACGTGGGACAACGTGGGACAACGTGGGACAACGTGGGACAACGTGGGACACCGTTGGACATCGTTGGACACCGTGGGACAACGTGGGACAACGTGGGACAACGTGGGACACCGTTGGACACCGTTGGACATCGTTGGACATCGTTGGACATCGTGAGACACCGTTGGACACCGTTGGACACCGTTGGACACCGTTGGACACCGTTGGACACCGTTGGACACCGTGGGACAACGTGGGACAACGTGGGACAACGTGGGACAACGTGGGACAACGTGGGACACCGTTGGACATCGTTGGACACCGTGGGACAACGTGGGACAACGTGGGACAACGTGGGACAACGTGGGACACCGTTGGACATCGTTGGACACCGTGGGACACCGTTGGACAACGTGGGACATCGTGGGACACCGTTGGACATCGTTGGACACCGTGGGACAACGTGGGACAACGTGGGACAACGTGGGACAACGTGGGACACCGTTGGACATCGTTGGACACCGTGGGACAACGTTGGACAACGTGGGACAACGTGGGACACAGTTGGACACCGTTGGACATCGTTGGACATCGTTGGACATCGTGGGACACCGTTGGACACCGTTGGACACCGTTGGACACCGTTGGACACCGTTGGACACCGTTGGACACCGTGGGACAACGTGGGACAACGTGGGACAACGTGGGACAACGTGGGACAACGTGGGACAACGTGGGACAACGTGGGACAACGTGGGACAACGTGGGACAACGTGGGACAACGTGGGACAACGTGGGACACCGTTGGGCATCGTTGGACACCGTGGGACAACGTGGGACAACGTGGGACAACGTGGGACAACGTGGGACACCGTTGGACATCGTTGGACACCGTGGGACACCGTTGGACAACGTGGGACATCGTGGGACAACGTGGGACACCGTGGGACACCGTTGGACACCGTTGGACATCGTTGGACACCGTGGGACAACGTGGGACAACGTGGGACACCGTTGGACAACGTGGGACAACGTGGGACAACGTGGGACAACGTGGGACAACGTGGGACAACGTGGGACAACGTGGGACAACGTGGGACAACGTGGGACACCGTTGGACACCGTTGGACACCGTTGGACACCGTTGGACATCGTTGGACACCGTGGGACAACGTGGGACAACGTGGGACAACGTGGGAAACCATGGAACAACGTGGGACAACGTGGGACAACGTGGGACACCGTTGGACATCGTTGGACAACGTGGGACAACGTGGGACAACGTGGGACAACGTGGGACAACGTGGGACAACGTGGGACACCGTTGGACACCGTGGGACACCGTTGGACACCGTTGGACATCGTTGGACACCGTGGGACAACGTGGGACAACGTGGGACAACGTGGGACAACGTGGGACAACGTGGGACAACGTGGGACAACGTGGGACAACGTGGGACAACGTGGGACAACGTGGGACACCGTTGGACAACGTGGGACACCGTTGGACATCGTTGGACACCGTGGGACAACGTGGGACAACGTGGGACAACGTGGGACAACGTGGGACAACGTGGGACAACGTGGGACAACGTGGGACAACGTGGGACAACGTGGGACATCGTGGGACAACGTGGGACAACGTGGGACAACGTGGGACAACGTGGGACAACGTGGGACACCGTTGGACATCGTTGGACACCGTGGGACAACGTGGGACAACGTGGGACAACGTGGGACACCGTTGGACACCGTTGGACACCGTTGGACATCGGTGGACATCGTGGGACACCGTTGGACACCGTTGGACATCGTTGGACACCGTGGGACAACGTGGGACAACGTGGGACAACGTGGGACACCGTTGGACACCGTGGGACAACGTGGGACAACGTGGGACAACGTGGGACAACGTGGGACAACGTGGGACACCGTTGGACACCGTGGGACACCGTTGGACACCGTGGGACAACGTGGGACAACGTGGGACACCGTTGGACATCGTTGGACATCGTTGGACATCGTTGGACATCGTTGGACACCGTTGGACACCGTTGGACACCGTTGGACACCGTTGGACATCGGTGGACATCGTGGGACACCGTTGGACACCGTTGGACATCGTTGGACACCGTGGGACAACGTGGGACAACGTGGGACAACGTGGGACACCGTTGGACACCGTGGGACAACGTGGGACACCGTTGGACACCGTGGGACACCGTTGGACACCGTTGGACACCGTTGGACACCGTGGGACAAAGTGGGACAACGTGGGACAACGTGGGACAACGTGGGACAACGTGGGACAACGTGGGACACCGTTGGACACCGTGGGACACCGTTGGACACCGCTGGACATCGTTGGACACCGTGGGACAACGTGGGACAACGTGGGACAACGTGGGACACCGTTGGACACCGTTGGACATCGTTGGACATCGTTGGACATCGTGGGACACCGTTGGACATCGTTGGACATCGTTGGACACCGTTGGACATCGTTGGACATCGTTGGACATCGTTGGACACCGTTGGACACCGTTGGACACCGTTGGACACCGTGGGACAACGTGGGACAACGTGGGACATCGTGGGACAACGTGGGACAACGTGGGACACCGTTGGACACCGTGGGACACCGTTGGACACCGTTGGACATCGTTGGACACCGTGGGACAACGTGGGACAACGTGGGACAACGTGGGACAACGTGGGACAACGTGGGACAACGTGGGACAACGTGGGACAACGTGGGACAACGTGGGACAACGTGGGACAACGTGGGACAACGTGGGACAACGTGGGACAACGTGGGACATCGTGGGACAACGTGGGACAACGTGGGACAACGTGGGCAACGTGGGACAACGCGGGACACCGTTGGACATCGTTGGACACCGTGGGACAACGTGGGACAACGTGGGACAACGTGGGACACCGTTGGACACCGTTGGACACCGTTGGACACCGTTGGACATCGTTGGACACCGTGGGACAACGTGGGACAACGTGGGACAACGTGGGAAACCATGGAACAACGTGGGACAACGTGGGACACCGTTGGACATCGTTGGGCAACGTGGGACAACGTGGGACAACGTGGGACAACGTGGGACAACGTGGGACAACGTGGGACACCGTTGGACACCGTGGGACACCGTTGGACACCGTGGGACACCGTTGGACACCGTTGGACATCGTTGGACACCGTGGGACAACGTGGGACAACGTGGGACAACGTGGGACAACGTGGGACAACGTGGGACAACGTGGGACAACGTGGGACAACGTGGGACAACGTGGGACAACGTGGGACATCGTGGGACAACGTGGGACAACGTGGGACAACGTGGGACAACGTGGGACAACGTGGGACACCGTTGGACATCGTTGGACACCGTGGGACAACGTGGGACAACGTGGGACAACGTGGGACAACGTGGGACACCGTTGGACATCGTTGGACACCGTTGGACACCGTTGGACATCGTTGGACACCGTGGGACAACGTGGGACAACGTGGGACAACGTGGGACAACGTGGGACAACGTGGGACAACGTGGGACAACGTGGGACACCGTTGGACATCGTTGGACACCGTGGGACAACGTGGGACAACGTGGGACAACGTGGGACACCGTTGGACACCGTTGGACATCGTTGGACATCGTTGGACATCGTGGGACACCGTTGGACACCGTTGGACACCGTTGGACACCGTTGGACACCGTTGGACACCGTTGGACACCGTGGGACAACGTGGGACAACGTGGGACAACGTGGGACAACGTGGGACAACGTGGGACAACGTGGGACAACGTGGGACAACGTGGGACAACGTGGGACAACGTGGGACAACGTGGGACAACGTGGGACAACGTGGGACACCGTTGGGCATCGTTGGACACCGTGGGACAACGTGGGACAACGTGGGACAACGTGGGACAACGTGGGACACCGTTGGACATCGTTGGACACCGTGGGACACCGTTGGACAACGTGGGACATCGTGGGACACCGTTGGACATCGTTGGACACCGTGGGACAACGTGGGACAACGTGGGACAACGTGGGACAACGTGGGACACCGTTGGACATCGTTGGACACCGTGGGACAACGTGGGACAACGTGGGACAACGTGGGACACCGTTGGACACCGTTGGACATCGTTGGACATCGTTGGACATCGTGGGACACCGTTGGACACCGTTGGACACCGTTGGACACCGTTGGACACCGTTGGACACCGTTGGACACCGTGGGACAACGTGGGACAACGTGGGACAACGTGGGACAACGTGGGACAACGTGGGACAACGTGGGACAACGTGGGACAACGTGGGACAACGTGGGACAACGTGGGACAACGTGGGACAACGTGGGACAACGTGGGACACCGTTGGGCATCGTTGGACACCGTGGGACAACGTGGGACAACGTGGGACAACGTGGGACACCGTTGGACATCGTTGGACACCGTGGGACACCGTTGGACAACGTGGGACATCGTGGGACAACGTGGGACACCGTGGGACACCGTTGGACACCGTTGGACATCGTTGGACACCGTGGGACAACGTGGGACAACGTGGGACACCGTTGGACAACGTGGGACAACGTGGGACAACGTGGGACAACGTGGGACAACGTGGGACACCGTTGGACACCGTTGGACACCGTTGGACACCGTTGGACATCGTTGGACACCGTGGGACAACGTGGGACAACGTGGGACAACGTGGGAAACCATGGAACAACGTGGGACAACGTGGGACAACGTGGGACACCGTTGGACATCGTTGGACAACGTGGGACACCGTTGGACACCGTTGGACACCGTTGGACACCGTTGGACATCGTTGGACACCGTGGGACAACGTGGGACAACGTGGGACAACGTGGGAAACCATGGAACAACGTGGGACAACGTGGGACAACGTGGGACACCGTTGGACATCGTTGGACAACGTGGGACAACGTGGGACAACGTGGGACAACGTGGGACAACGTGGGACAACGTGGGACACCGTTGGACACCGTGGGACACCGTTGGACACCGTTGGACATCGTTGGACACCGTGGGACAACGTGGGACAACGTGGGACAACGTGGGACAACGTGGGACAACGTGGGACAACGTGGGACAACGTGGGACAACGTGGGACAACGTGGGACAACGTGGGACAACGTGGGACACCGTTGGACAACGTGGGACACCGTTGGACATCGTTGGACACCGTGGGACACCGTTGGACACCGTTGGACACCGTTGGACATCGGTGGACATCGTGGGACACCGTTGGACACCGTTGGACATCGTTGGACACCGTGGGACAACGTGGGACAACGTGGGACAACGTGGGACACCGTTGGACACCGTGGGACAACGTGGGACACCGTTGGACACCGTGGGACACCGTGGGACACCGTGGGACACCGTTGGACACCGTGGGACACAGTGGGACAACGTGGGACAACGTGGGACAACGTGGGACAACGTGGGACAACGTGGGACAACGTGGGACAACGTGGGACACCGTTGGACACCGTGGGACACCGTTGGACACCGTTGGACATCGTTGGACACCGTGGGACAACGTGGGACAACGTGGGACAACGTGGGACACCGTTGGACACCGTTGGACATCGTTGGACATCGTTGGACATCGTGGGACACCGTTGGACATCGTTGGACATCGTTGGACACCGTTGGACAGCGTTGGACAGCGTGGGACACCGTTGGACACCGTTGGACACCGTTGGACACCGTTGGACACCGTGGGACAACGTGGGACAACGTGGGACATCGTGGGACAACGTGGGACAACGTGGGACACCGTTGGACACCGTGGGACACCGTTGGACACCGTTGGACATCGTTGGACACCGTGGGACAACGTGGGACAACGTGGGACAACGTGGGACAACGTGGGACAACGTGGGATAACGTGGGACAACGTGGGACAACGTGGGACACCGTTGGACATCGTTGGACAACGTGGGACAACGTGGGACAACGTGGGACAACGTGGGACAACGTGGGACACCGTTGGACACCGTGGGACACCGTTGGACACCGTTGGACATCGTTGGACACCGTGGGACAACGTGGGACAACGTGGGACAACGTGGGACAACGTGGGACAACGTGGGACAACGTGGGACAACGTGGGACAACGTGGGACAACGTGGGACAACGTGGGACAACGTGGGACAACGTGGGACATCGTGGGACAACGTGGGACAACGTGGGACAACGTGGGACAACGTGGGACAACGTGGGACAACGTGGGACAACGTGGGACAACGTGGGACAACGTGGGACAACGTGGGACAACGTGGGACAACGTGGGACAACGTGGGACAACGTGGGACAACGTGGGACAACGTGGGACAACGTGGGACAACGTGGGACAACGTGGGACAACGTGGGACACCGTGGGACACAGTTGGACACCGTTGGACATCGTTGGACACCGTTGGACATCGTTGGACAACGTGGGACATCGTGGGACAACGTGGGACAACGTGGGACAACGTGGGACAACGTGGGACACCGTTGGACACCGTGGGACACCGTTGGACACCGTTGGACACCGTTGGACACCGTGGGACAAAGTGGGACAACGTGGGACAACGTGGGACAACGTGGGACAACGTGGGACAACGTGGGACAACGTGGGACAACGTGGGACAACGTGGGACAACGTGGGACAACGTGGGACACCGTTGGACATCGTTGGACATCGTTGGACAACGTGGGACAACGTGGGACAACGTGGGACAACGTGGGACAACGTGGGACAACGTGGGACACCGTTGGACACCGTGGGACACCGTTGGACACCGTTGGACATCGTTGGACACCGTGGGAACACGTGGGACAACGTGGGACAACGTGGGACACCGTTGGACACCGTTGGACATCGTTGGACATCGTTGGACATCGTGGGACACCGTTGGACATCGTTGGACATCGTTGGACACCGTTGGACATCGTTGGACATCGTTGGACATCGTTGGACACCGTTGGACACCGTTGGACACCGTTGGACACCGTGGGACAACGTGGGACAACGTGGGACAACGTGGGACACCGTTGGAGACCGTGGGACAACGTGGGACAACGTGGGACAACGTGGGACACCGTTGGACACCGTGGGACACCGTTGGACACCGTTGGACATCGTTGGACACCGTGGGACAACGTGGGACAACGTGGGACAACGTGGGACACCGTTGGACACCGTTGGACATCGTTGGACATCGTTGGACATCGTGGGACACCGTTGGACATCGTTGGACATCGTTGGACACCGTTGGACATCGTTGGACATCGTTGGACATCGTTGGACATCGTTGGACATCGTTGGACACCGTTGGACACCGTTGGACACCGTTGGACACCGTGGGACAACGTGGGACACCGTTGGAGACCGTGGGACAACGTGGGACAACGTGGGACAACGTGGGACAACGTGGGACAACGTGGGACAACGTGGGACAACGTGGGACAACGTGGGACACCGTGGGACACAGTTGGACACCGTTGGACATCGTTGGACACCGTTGGACATCGTTGGACAACGTGGGACATCGTGGGACAACGTGGGACAACGTGGGACAACGTGGGACAACGTGGGACACCGTGGGACACCGTTGGACACCGTTGGACACCGTTGGACACCGTGGGACAAAGTGGGACAACGTGGGACAACGTGGGACAACGTGGGACAACGTGGGACAACGTGGGACAACGTGGGACAACGTGGGACAACGTGGGACAACGTGGGACAACGTGGGACAACGTGGGACAACGTGGGACACCGTTGGACATCGTTGGACAACGTGGGACAACGTGGGACAACGTGGGACAACGTGGGACAACGTGGGACAACGTGGGACAACGTGGGACACCGTTGGACACCGTGGGACACCGTTGGACACCGTTGGACATCGTTGGACACCGTGGGAAAACGTGGGACAACGTGGGACAACGTGGGACACCGTTGGACACCGTTGGACATCGTTGGACATCGTTGGACATCGTGGGACACCGTTGGACATCGTTGGACATCGTTGGACACCGTTGGACATCGTTGGACATCGTTGGACATCGTTGGACACCGTTGGACACCGTTGGACACCGTTGGACACCGTGGGACAACGTGGGACAACGTGGGACATCGTGGGACAACGTGGGACAACGTGGGACACCGTTGGACACCGTGGGACACCGTTGGACACCGTTGGACATCGTTGGACACCGTGCGACAACGTGGGACAACGTGGGACAACGTGGGACAACGTGGGACAACGTGGGACAACGTGGGACAACGTGGGACAACGTGGGACAACGTGGGACAACGTGGGACAACGTGGGACATCGTGGGACAACGTGGGACAACGTGGGACAACGTGGGACATCGTTGGACACCGTTGGACACCGTGGGACAACGTGGGACAACGTGGGACAACGTGGGACAACGTGGGACAACGTGGGACAACGTGGGACAACGTGGGACAACGTGGGACAACGTGGGACAACGTGGGACACCGTTGGACACCGTGGGACACCGTTGGACACCGTTGGACATCGTTGGACACCGTGGGACAACGTGGGACAACGTGGGACACCGTTGGACACCGTTGGACATCGTTGGACATCGTTGGACACCGTTGGACACCGTTGGACACCGTTGGACACCGTTGGACATCGGTGGACATCGTGGGACACCGTTGGACACCGTTGGACATCGTTGGACACCGTGGGACAACGTGGGACAACGTGGGACAACGTGGGACACCGTTGGAGACCGTGGGACAACGTGGGACAACGTGGGACAACGTGGGACACCGTTGGACACCGTGGGACACCGTTGGACACCGTTGGACATCGTTGGACACCGTGGGACAACGTGGGACAACGTGGGACAACGTGGGACACCGTTGGACACCGTTGGACATCGTTGGACATCGTTGGACATCGTGGGACACCGTTGGACATCGTTGGACATCGTTGGACACCGTTGGACATCGTTGGACATCGTTGGACATCGTTGGACACCGTTGGACACCGTTGGACACCGTTGGACACCGTGGGACAACGTGGGACAACGTGGGACATCGTGGGACAACGTGGGACAACGTGGGACACCGTTGGACACCGTGGGACACCGTTGGACACCGTTGGACATCGTTGGACACCGTGGGACAACGTGGGACAACGTGGGACAACGTGGGACAACGTGGGACAACGTGGGACATCGTGGGACAACGTGGGACAACGTGGGACAACGTGGGACATCGTTGGACACCGTTGGACACCGTGGGACAACGTGGGACAACGTGGGACAACGTGGGACAACGTGGGACAACGTGGGACAACGTGGGACAACGTGGGACAACGTGGGACAACGTGGGACAACGTGGGACAACGTGGGACACCGTTGGACACCGTGGGACACCGTTGGACACCGTTGGACATCGTTGGACACCGTGGGACAACGTGGGACAACGTGGGACACCTTTGGACACCGTTGGACATCGTTGGACATCGTTGGACACCGTTGGACACCGTTGGACACCGTTGGACACCGTTGGACATCGGTGGACATCGTGGGACACCGTTGGACACCGTTGGACATCGTTGGACACCGTGGGACAACGTGGGACAACGTGGGACAACGTGGGACACCGTTGGAGACCGTGGGACAACGTGGGACAACGTGGGACAACGTGGGACAACGTGGGACACCGTTGGACAACGTGGGACAACGTGGGACAACGTGGGACAACGTGGGACAACGTGGGACAACGTGGGACAACGTGGGACAACGTGGGACAACGTGGGACAACGTGGGACATCGTGGGACAACGTGGGACAACGTGGGACAACGTGGGACAAAGTGGGACAACGCGGGACACCGTTGGACATCGTTGGACACCGTGGGACAACGTGGGACAACGTGGGACAACGTGGGACACCGTTGGACACCGTTGGACATCGTTGGACATCGTTGGACACCGTTGGACACCGTTGGACACCGTTGGACACCGTTGGACATCGGTGGACATCGTGGGACACCGTTGGACACCGTTGGACATCGTTGGACACCGTGGGACAACGTGGGACAACGTGGGACAACGTGGGACACCGTTGGACACCGTGGGACAACGTGGGACAACGTGGGACAACGTGGGACAACGTGGGACAACGTGGGACACCGTTGGACACCGTGGGACACCGTTGGACACCGTGGGACAACGTGGGACAACGTGGGACAACGTGGGACAACGTGGGACAACGTAGGACAACGTGGGACAACGTGGGACACCGTTGGACATCGTTGGACAACGTGGGACAGCGTGGGACAACGTGGGACAACGTGGGACACCGTTGGACACCGTGGGACACCGTTGGACACCGTTGGACATCGTTGGACACCGTTGGACACCGTTGGACACCGTTGGACACCGTGGGACAACGTGGGACAACGTGGGACAACGTGGGACAACGTGGGACAACGTGGGACAACGTGGGACAACGTGGGACAACGTGGGACAACGTGGCACAACGTGGGACAACGTGGGGCAACGTGGGACAACGTGGAACAACGTGGGACAACGTGGGACAACGTGGGACAACGTGGGACAACGTGGGACAACGTGGGACAACGTGGGACACCGTGGGACACAGTTGGACACCGTTGGACATCGTTGGACACCGTTGGACATCGTTGGACAACGTGGGACATCGTGGGACAACGTGGGACAACGTGGGACAACGTGGGACAACGTGGGACACCGTTGGACACCGTGGGACACCGTTGGACACCGTTGGACACCGTTGGACACCGTGGGACAAAGTGGGACAACGTGGGACAACGTGGGACAACGTGGGACAACGTGGGACAACGTGGGGCAACGTGGGACAACGTGGGACAACGTGGGACAACGTGGGACAACGTGGGACAACGTGGGACAACGTGGGACAACGTGGGACAACGTGGGACAACGTGGGACAACGTGGGACATCGTGGGACAACGTGGGACAACGTGGGACAACGTGGGACAAAGTGGGACAACGCGGGACACCGTTGGACATCGTTGGACACCGTGGGACAACGTGGGACAACGTGGGACAACGTGGGACACCGTTGGACACCGTTGGACATCGTTGGACATCGTTGGACACCGTTGGACACCGTTGGACACCGTTGGACACCGTTGGACATCGGTGGACATCGTGGGACACCGTTGGACACCGTTGGACATCGTTGGACACCGTGGGACAACGTGGGACAACGTGGGACAACGTGGGACACCGTTGGACACCGTGGGACAACGTGGGACAACGTGGGACAACGTGGGACAACGTGGGACAACGTGGGACAACGTGGGACAACGTGGGACACCGTTGGACACCGTGGGACACCGTTGGACACCGTGGGACAACGTGGGACAACGTGGGACAACGTGGGACAACGTGGGACAACGTAGGACAGCGTGGGACAACGTGGGACACCGTTGGACATCGTTGGACAACGTGGGACAACGTGGGACAACGTGGGACAACGTGGGACACCGTTGGACACCGTGGGACACCGTTGGACACCGTTGGACATCGTTGGACACCGTTGGACACCGTTGGACACCGTTGGACACCGTGGGACAACGTGGGACAACGTGGGACAACGTGGGACAACGTGGGACAACGTGGGACAACGTGGGACAACGTGGGACAACGTGGGACAACGTGGCACAACGTGGGACAACGTGGGGCAACGTGGGACAACGTGGGACAACGTGGGACAACGTGGGACAACGTGGGACAACGTGGGACAACGTGGGACAACGTGGGACAACGTGGGACAACGTGGGACACCGTGGGACACAGTTGGACACCGTTGGACATCGTTGGACACCGTTGGACATCGTTGGACAACGTGGGACATCGCGGGACAACGTGGGACAACGTGGGACAACGTGGGACAACGTGGGACACCGTTGGACACCGTGGGACACCGTTGGACACCGTTGGACACCGTTGGACACCGTGGGACAAAGTGGGACAACGTGGGACAACGTGGGACAACGTGGGACAACGTGGGACAACGTGGGACACCGTTGGACACCGTGGGACAACGTGGGACAACGTGGGACATCGTTGGACATCGTTGGACACCGTTGGACACCGTTGGACACCGTTGGACACCGTTGGACATCGGTGGACATCGTGGGACACCGTTGGACACCGTTGGACATCGTTGGACACCGTGGGACAACGTGGGACAACGTGGGACAACGTGGGACGCCGTTGGAGACCGTGGGACAACGTGGGACAACGTGGGACAACGTGGGACAACGTGGGACAACGTGGGACACCGTTGGACAACGTGGGACAACGTGGGACAACGTGGGACAACGTGGGACAACGTGGGACAACGTGGGACAACGTGGGACAAAGTGGGACAACGTGGGACAACGTGGGACATCGTGGGACAACGTGGGACAACGTGGGACAACGTGGGACAAAGTGGGACAACGCGGGACACCGTTGGACATCGTTGGACACCGTGGGACAACGTGGGACAACGTGGGACAACGTGGGACACCGTTGGACACCGTTGGACATCGTTGGACATCGTTGGACACCGTTGGACACCGTTGGACACCGTTGGACACCGTTGGACATCGGTGGACATCGTGGGACACCGTTGGACACCGTTGGACATCGTTGGACACCGTGGGACAACGTGGGACAACGTGGGACAACGTGGGACAACGTGGGACACCGTTGGACACCGTGGGACACCGTTGGACACCGTGGGACAACGTGGGACAACGTGGGACAACGTGGGACAACGTGGGACAACGTAGGACAACGTGGGACAACGTGGGACACCGTTGGACACCGTTGGACATCGTTGGACATCGTTGGACATCGTGGGACACCGTTGGACATCGTTGGACATCGTTGGACACCGTTGGACATCGTTGGACATCGTTGGACATCGTTGGACACCGTTGGACACCGTTGGACACCGTTGGACACCGTTGGACATCGTTGGACACCGTTGGACAACGTGGGACAACGTGGGACAACGTGGGACAACGTGGCACAACGTGGGACAACGTGGGGCAACGTGGGACAACGTGGGACAACGTGGGACAACGTGGGACAACGTGGGACAACGTGGGACAACGTGGGACAACGTGGGACACCGTGGGACACAGTTGGACACCGTTGGACATCGTTGGACACCGTTGGACATCGTTGGACAACGTGGGACATCGTGGGACAACGTGGGACAACGTGGGACAACGTGGGACAACGTGGGACACCGTTGGACACCGTGGGACACCGTTGGACACCGTTGGACACCGTTGGACACCGTGGGACAAAGTGGGACAACGTGGGACAACGTGGGACAACGTGGGACAACGTGGGACAACGTGGGACAACGTCGGACAACGTGGGACAACGTGGGACAACGTGGGACAACGTGGGACAACGTGGGACAACGTGGGACAACGTGGGACAACGTGGGACACCGTTGGACACCGTGGGACAACGTGGGACAACGTGGGACATCGTTGGACATCGTTGGACACCGTTGGACACCGTTGGACACCGTTGGACACCGTTGGACATCGGTGGACATCGTGGGACACCGTTGGACACCGTTGGACATCGTTGGACACCGTGGGACAACGTGGGACAACGTGGGACAACGTGGGACGCCGTTGGAGACCGTGGGACAACGTGGGACAACGTGGGACAACGTGGGACAACGTGGGACAACGTGGGACACCGTTGGACAACGTGGGACAACGTGGGACAACGTGGGACAACGTGGGACAACGTGGGACAACGTGGGACAACGTGGGACAAAGTGGGACAACGTGGGACAACGTGGGACAACGTGGGACAACGTGGGACAACGTGGGACAACGTGGGACAAAGTGGGACAACGCGGGACACCGTTGGACATCGTTGGACACCGTGGGACAACGTGGGACAACGTGGGACAACGTGGGACACCGTTGGACACCGTTGGACATCGTTGGACATCGTTGGACACCGTTGGACACCGTTGGACACCGTTGGACACCGTTGGACATCGGTGGACATCGTGGGACACCGTTGGACACCGTTGGACATCGTTGGACACCGTGGGACAACGTGGGACAACGTGGGACAACGTGGGACAACGTGGGACACCGTTGGACACCGTGGGACACCGTTGGACACCGTGGGACAACGTGGGACAACGTGGGACAACGTGGGACAACGTGGGACAACGTAGGACAACGTGGGACAACGTGGGACACCGTTGGACACCGTTGGACATCGTTGGACATCGTTGGACATCGTGGGACACCGTTGGACATCGTTGGACATCGTTGGACACCGTTGGACATCGTTGGACATCGTTGGACATCGTTGGACACCGTTGGACACCGTTGGACACCGTTGGACACCGTTGGACATCGTTGGACACCGTTGGACAACGTGGGACAACGTGGGACAACGTGGGACAACGTGGCACAACGTGGGACAACGTGGGGCAACGTGGGACAACGTGGGACAACGTGGGACAACGTGGGACAACGTGGGACAACGTGGGACAACGTGGGACAACGTGGGACACCGTGGGACACAGTTGGACACCGTTGGACATCGTTGGACACCGTTGGACATCGTTGGACAACGTGGGACATCGTGGGACAACGTGGGACAACGTGGGACAACGTGGGACAACGTGGGACACCGTTGGACACCGTGGGACACCGTTGGACACCGTTGGACACCGTTGGACACCGTGGGACAAAGTGGGACAACGTGGGACAACGTGGGACAACGTGGGACAACGTGGGACAACGTGGGACAACGTCGGACAACGTGGGACAACGTGGGACAACGTGGGACAACGTGGGACAACGTGGGACAACGTGGGACAACGTGGGACAACGTGGGACACCGTTGGACACCGTGGGACACCGTTGGACACCGTGGGACAACGTGGGACAACGTGGGACACCGTTGGACATCGTTGGACACCGTTGGACAACGTGGGACAACGTGGGACAACGTGGGACAACGTGGCACAACGTGGGACAACGTGGGGCAACGTGGGACAACGTGGGACAACGTGGGACAACGTGGGACAACGTGGGACAACGTGGGACAACGTGGGACAACGTGGGACACCGTGGGACACAGTTGGACACCGTTGGACATCGTTGGACACCGTTGGACATCGTTGGACAACGTGGGACATCGTGGGACAACGTGGGACAACGTGGGACAACGTGGGACAACGTGGGACACCGTTGGACACCGTGGGACACCGTTGGACACCGTTGGACACCGTTGGACACCGTGGGACAAAGTGGGACAACGTGGGACAACGTGGGACAACGTGGGACAACGTGGGACAACGTGGGACAACGTGGGACAACGTGGGACAACGTGGGACAACGTGGGACAACGTGGGACAACGTGGGACAACGTGGGACACCGTTGGACATCGTTGGACAACGTGGGACAACGTGGGACAACGTGGGACAACGTGGGACAACGTGGGACAACGTGGGACAACGTGGGACACCGTTGGACACCGTGGGACACCGTTGGACACCGTTGGACATCGTTGGACACCGTGGGACACCGTTGGACACCGTGGGACAAAGTGGGACAACGTGGGACAACGTGGGACAACGTGGGACAACGTGGGACAACGTGGGACAACGTGGGACAACGTGGGACAACGTGGGACAACGTGGGACAACGTGGGACAACGTGGGACACCGTTGGACATCGTTGGACACCGTTGGGCATCGTTGGACACCGTGGGACAACGTGGGACAACGTGGGACAACGTGGGACACCGTTGGACACCGTTGGACATCGTTGGACATCGTTGGACATCGTGAGACACCGTTGGACATCGTTGGACATCGTTGGACACCGTTGGACATCGTTGGACATCGTTGGACATCGTTGGACACCGTTGGACACCGTTGGACACCGTTGGACACCGTTGGACATCGGTGGACATCGTGGGACACCGTTGGACACCGTTGGACATCGTTGGACACCGTGGGACAACGTGGGACAACGTGGGACAACGTGGGACACTTTTGGACACCGTGGGACAACGTGGGACAACGTGGGACATCGTTGGACATCGTTGGACACCGTTGGACACCGTTGGACACCGTTGGACACCGTTGCACATCGGTGGACATCGTGGGACACCGTTGGACACCGTTGGACATCGTTGGACACCGTGGGACAACGTGGGACAACGTGGGACAACGTGGGACACCGTTGGAGACCGTGGGACAACGTGGGACAACGTGGGACAACGTGGGACAACGTGGGACAACGTGGGACACCGTTGGACAACGTGGGACAACGTGGGACAACGTGGGACAACGTGGGACAACGTGGGACAACGTGGGACAACGTGGGACAACGTGGGACATCGTGGGACAACGTGGGACAACGTGGGACAACGTGGGACAAAGTGGGACAACGCGGGACACCGTTGGACATCGTTGGACACCGTGGGACAACGTGGGACAACGTGGGACAACGTGGGACACCGTTGGACACCGTTGGACATCGTTGGACATCGTTGGACACCGTTGGACACCGTTGGACACCGTTGGACACCGTTGGACATCGGTGGACATCGTGGGACACCGTTGGACACCGTTGGACATCGTTGGACACCGTGGGACAACGTGGGACAACGTGGGACAACGTGGGACACCGTTGGACACCGTGGGACAACGTGGGACAACGTGGGACAACGTGGGACAACGTGGGACAACGTGGGACACCGTTGGACACCGTGGGACACCGTTGGACACCGTGGGACAACGTGGGACAACGTGGGACAACGTGGGACAACGTGGGACAACGTAGGACAACGTGGGACAACGTGGGACACCGTTGGACATCGTTGGACAACGTGGGACAACGTGGGACAACGTGGGACAACGTGGGACACCGTTGGACACCGTGGGACACCGTTGGACACCGTTGGACACCGTTGGACACCGTTGGACACCGTTGGACACCGTTGTACACCGTGGGACAACGTGGGACAACGTGGGACAACGTGGGACAACGTGGGACAACGTGGGACAACGTGGGACAACGTGGGACAACGTGGGACAACGTGGGACAACGTGGGACAACGTGGGACAACGTGGGACAACGTGGGACAACGTGGGACAACGTGGGACAACGTGGGACAACGTGGGACAACGTGGGACACCGTGGGACATCGTTGGACAACGTGGGACAACGTGGGACAACGTGGGACAACGTGGGACAACGTGGGACAACGTGGGACACCGTTGGACACCGTGGGACACCGTTGGACACCGTTGGACATCGTTGGACACCGTGGGACACCGTTGGACACCGTGGGACAACGTGGGACAACGTGGGACAACGTGGGACAACGTGGGACAACGTGGGACAACGTGGGACAACGTGGGACAACGTGGGACAACGTGGGACAACGTGGGACAACGTGGGACAACGTGGGACAACGTGGGACACCGTTGGACATCGTTGGACACCGTTGGGCATCGTTGGACACCGTGGGACAACGTGGGACAACGTGGGACAACGTGGGACACCGTTGGACACCGTTGGACATCGTTGGACATCGTTGGACATCGTGGGACACCGTTGGACATCGTTGGACATCGTTGGACACCGTTGGACATCGTTGGACATCGTTGGACATCGTTGGACATCGTGGGACACCGTTGGACACCGTTGGACATCGTTGGACACCGTGGGACAACGTGGGACAACGTGGGACAACGTGGGACACTTTTGGACACCGTGGGACAACGTGGGACAACGTGGGACATCGTTGGACATCGTTGGACACCGTTGGACACCGTTGGACACCGTTGGACACCGTTGCACATCGGTGGACATCGTGGGACACCGTTGGACACCGTTGGACATCGTTGGACACCGTGGGACAACGTGGGACAACGTGGGACAACGTGGGACACCGTTGGAGACCGTGGGACAACGTGGGACAACGTGGGACAACGTGGGACAACGTGGGACAACGTGGGACACCGTTGGACAACGTGGGACAACGTGGGACAACGTGGGACACCGTGGGACAACGTGGGACAACGTGGGACAACGTGGGACAACGTGGGACATCGTGGGACAACGTGGGACAACGTGGGACAACGTGGGACAAAGTGGGACAACGCGGGACACCGTTGGACATCGTTGGACACCGTGGGACAACGTGGGACAACGTGGGACAACGTGGGACACCGTTGGACACCGTTGGACATCGTTGGACATCGTTGGACACCGTTGGACACCGTTGGACACCGTTGGACACCGTTGGACATCGGTGGACATCGTGGGACACCGTTGGACACCGTTGGACATCGTTGGACACCGTGGGACAACGTGGGACAACGTGGGACAACGTGGGACACCGTTGGACACCGTGGGACAACGTGGGACAACGTGGGACAACGTGGGACAACGTGGGACAACGTGGGACACCGTTGGACACCGTGGGACACCGTTGGACACCGTGGGACAACGTGGGACAACGTGGGACAACGTGGGACAACGTGGGACAACGTAGGACAACGTGGGACAACGTGGGACACCGTTGGACATCGTTGGACAACGTGGGACAACGTGGGACAACGTGGGACAACGTGGGACACCGTTGGACACCGTGGGACACCGTTGGACACCGTTGGACATCGTTGGACACCGTTGGACACCGTTGGACACCGTTGTACACCGTGGGACAACGTGGGACAACGTGGGACAACGTGGGACAACGTGGGACAACGTGGGACAACGTGGGACAACGTGGGACAACGTGGGACAACGTGGGACAACGTGGGACAACGTGGGACAACGTGGGACAACGTGGGACAACGTGGGACAACGTGGGACAACGTGGGACAACGTGGGACAACGTGGGACACCGTTGGACATCGTTGGACAACGTGGGACAACGTGGGACAACGTGGGACAACGTGGGACAACGTGGGACAACGTGGGACACCGTTGGACACCGTGGGACACCGTTGGACACCGTTGGACATCGTTGGACACCGTGGGACACCGTTGGACACCGTGGGACAAAGTGGGACAACGTGGGACAACGTGGGACAACGTGGGACAACGTGGGACAACGTGGGACAACGTGGGACAACGTGGGACAACGTGGGACAACGTGGGACAACGTGGGACAACGTGGGACAACGTGGGACACCGTTGGACATCGTTGGACACCGTTGGGCATCGTTGGACACCGTGGGACAACGTGGGACAACGTGGGACAACGTGGGACACCGTTGGACACCGTTGGACATCGTTGGACATCGTTGGACATCGTGGGACACCGTTGGACATCGTTGGACATCGTTGGACACCGTTGGACATCGTTGGACATCGTTGGACATCGTTGGACATCGTGGGACACCGTTGGACACCGTTGGACATCGTTGGACACCGTGGGACAACGTGGGACAACGTGGGACAACGTGGGACACCGTTGGACACCGTGGGACAACGTGGGACAACGTGGGACAACGTGGGACAACGTGGGACAACGTGGGACACCGTTGGACACCGTGGGACACCGTTGGACACCGTGGGACAACGTGGGACAACGTGGGACACCGTTGGACATCGTTGGACACCGTTGGACACCGTTGGACACCGTTGGACACCGTTGGACACCGTGGGACAACGTGGGACAACGTGGGACAACGTGGGACAACGTGGGACAACGTGGGACAACGTGGGACAACGTGGGACAACGTGGGACAACGTGGGACAACGTGGGACAACGTGGGACAACGTGGGACAACGTGGGACAACGTGGGACAACGTGGGACAACGTGGGACAACGTGGGACAACGTGGGACAACGTGGGACACCGTGGGACACAGTTGGACACCGTTGGACACCGTTGGACACCGTTGGACATCGTTGGACAACGTGGGACATCGTGGGACAACGTGGGACAACGTGGGACAACGTGGGACAACGTGGGACACCGTTGGACACCGTGGGACACCGTTGGACACCGTTGGACACCGTTGGACACCGTGGGACAAAGTGGGACAACGTGGGACAACGTGGGACAACGTGGGACAACGTGGAACAACGTGGGACAACGTGGGACAACGTGGGACACCGTTGGACACCGTGGGACACCGTTGGACACCGTTGGACATCGTTGGACACCGTGGGACAACGTGGGACAACGTGGGACAACGTGGGACACCGTTGGACACCGTTGGACATCGTTGGACATCGTTGGACATCGTGGGACACCGTTGGACATCGTTGGACATCGTTGGACATCGTTGGACACCGTTGGACACCGTTGGACACCGTTGGACACCGTGGGACAACGTGGGACAACGTGGGACAACGTGGGACAACGTGGGACAACGTGGGACAACGTGGGACAACGTGGGACACCGTTGGACACCGTTGGACATCGTTGGACATCGTTGGACATCGTGGGACACCGTTGGACATCGTTGGACATCGTTGGACACCGTTGGACACCGTGGGACAACGTGGGACAACGTGGGACACCGTGGGACACAGTTGGACACCGTTGGACATCGTTGGACACCGTTGGACATCGTTGGACAACGTGGGACATCGTGGGACAACGTGGGACAACGTGGGACAACGTGGGACAACGTGGGACACCGTTGGACACCGTGGGACACCGTTGGACACCGTTGGACACCGTTGGACACCGTGGGACAAAGTGGGACAACGTGGGACAACGTGGGACAACGTGGGACAACGTGGAACAACGTGGGACAACGTGGGACAACGTGGGACACCGTTGGACACCGTGGGACACCGTTGGACACCGTTGGACATCGTTGGACACCGTGGGACAACGTGGGACAACGTGGGACAACGTGGGACACCGTTGGACACCGTTGGACATCGTTGGACATCGTTGGACATCGTGGGACACCGTTGGACATCGTTGGACATCGTTGGACATCGTTGGACACCGTTGGACACCGTTGGACACCGTTGGACACCGTGGGACAACGTGGGACAACGTGGGACAACGTGGGACAACGTGGGACAACGTGGGACAACGTGGGACAACGTGGGACAACGTGGGACAACGTGGGACAACGTGGGACAACGTGGGACAACGTGGGACAACGTGGGACAACGTGGGACACCGTTGGACACCGTGGGACACCGTTGGACACCGTTGGACATCGTTGGACACCGTTGGACATCGTTGGACATCGTTGGACACCGTTGGACATCGTTGGACATCGTTGGACATCGTTGGACACCGTTGGACACCGTTGGACACCGTTGGACACCGTGGGACAACGTGGGACATCGTTGGACACCGTTGGACATCGTTGGACATCGTTGGACATCGTTGGACACCGTTGGACACCGTTGGACACCGTTGGACACCGTGGGACAACGTGGGACAACGTGGGACAACGTGGGACAACGTGGGACAACGTGGGACACCGTTGGACACCGTGGGACACCGTTGGACACCGTTGGACATCGTTGGACACCGTGGGACAACGTGGGACAACGTGGGACAACGTGGGACAACGTGGGACAACGTGGGACAACGTGGGACAACGTGGGACAACGTGGGACATCGTGGGACAACGTGGGACAACGTGGGACAACGTGGGACAACGTGGGACAACGCGGGACACCGTTGGACATCGTTGGACACCGTGGGACAACGTGGGACAACGTGGGACAACGTGGGACACCGTTGGACACCGTGGGACACCGTTGGACACCGTTGGACATCGTTGGACACCGTTGGACATCGTTGGACATCGTTGGACACCGTTGGACATCGTTGGACATCGTTGGACATCGTTGGACACCGTTGGACACCGTTGGACACCGTTGGACACCGTGGGACAACGTGGGACAACGTGGGACATCGTGGGACAACGTGGGACAACGTGGGACACCGTTGGACACCGTGGGACACCGTTGGACACCGTTGGACATCGTTGGACACCGTGGGACAACGTGGGACAACGTGGGACAACGTGGGACAACGTGGGACAACGTGGGACATCGTGGGACAACGTGGGACAACGTGGGACAACGTGGGACAACGTGGGACAACGCGGGACACCGTTGGACATCGTTGGACACCGTGGGACAACGTGGGACAACGTGGGACAACGTGGGACACCGTTGGACACCGTTGGACATCGTTGGACATCGTTGGACACCGTTGGACACCGTTGGACACCGTTGGACACCGTTGGACATCGGTGGACATCGTGGGACACCGTTGGACACCGTTGGACATCGTTGGACACCGTTGGACATCGTTGGACATCGTTGGACATCGTTGGACACCGTTGGACACCGTTGGACACCGTTGGACACCGTTGGACATCGGTGGACATCGTGGGACACCGTTGGACACCGTTGGACATCGTTGGACACCGTGGGACAACGTGGGACAACGTGGGACAACGTGGGACACCGTTGGACACCGTGGGACAACGTGGGACAACGTGGGACAACGTGGGACAACGTGGGACAACGTGGGACACCGTTGGACACCGTGGGACACCGTTGGACACCGTGGGACAACGTGGGACAACGTGGGACACCGTTGGACATCGTTGGACACCGTTGGACACCGTTGGACACCGTTGGACACCGTTGGACACCGTGGGACAACGTGGGACAACGTGGGACAACGTGGGACAACGTGGGACAACGTGGGACAACGTGGGACAACGTGGGACACCGTGGGACAACGTGGGACAACGTGGGACAACGTGGGACAACGTGGGACAACGTGGGACAACGTGGGACAACGTGGGACAACGTGGGACAACGTGGGACAACGTGGGACAACGTGGGACAACGTGGGACAACGTGGGACAACGTGGGACACCGTGGGACACAGTTGGACACCGTTGGACATCGTTGGACACCGTTGGACATCGTTGGACAACGTGGGACATCGTGGGACAACGTGGGACAACGTGGGACAACGTGGGACAACGTGGGACACCGTTGGACACCGTGGGACACCGTTGGACACCGTTGGACACCGTTGGACACCGTGGGACAAAGTGGGACAACGTGGGACAACGTGGGACAACGTGGGACAACGTGGGACAACGTGGGACAACGTGGGACAACGTGGGACAACGTGGGACAACGTGGGACAACGTGGGACAACGTGGGACACCGTTGGACATCGTTGGACAACGTGGGACAACGTGGGACAACGTGGGACAACGTGGGACAACGTGGGACAACGTGGGACAACGTGGGACACCGTTGGACACCGTGGGACACCGCTGGACACCGTTGGACATCGTTGGACACCGTGGGACAACGTGGGACAACGTGGGACAACGTGGGACACCGTTGGACACCGTTGGACATCGTTGGACATCGTTGGACATCGTGGGACACCGTTGGACATCGTTGGACATCGTTGGACACCGTTGGACATCGTTGGACATCGTTGGACATCGTTGGACACCGTTGGACACCGTTGGACACCGTTGGACACCGTGGGACAACGTGGGACAACGTGGGACATCGTGGGACAACGTGGGACAACGTGGGACAACGTGGGACAACGTGGGACACCGTTGGACACCGTGGGACATCGTTGGACACCGTGGGACAACGTGGGACAACGTGGGACACCGTTGGACACCGTTGGACATCGTTGGACATTGTTGGACACCGTTGGACACCGTTGGACACCGTTGGACACCGTTGGACATCGGTGGACATCGTGGGACACCGTTGGACACCGTTGGACATCGTTGGACACCGTGGGACAACGTGGGACAACGTGGGACAACGTGGGACACCGTTGGAGACCGTGGGACAACGTGGGACAACGTGGGACAACGTGGGACACCGTTGGACACCGTGGGACACCGTTGGACACCGTTGGACATCGTTGGACACCGTGGGACAACGTGGGACAACGTGGGACAACGTGGGACACCGTTGGACACCGTTGGACATCGTTGGACATCGTTGGACATCGTGGGACACCGTTGGACATCGTTGGACATCGTTGGACACCGTTGGACATCGTTGGACATCGTTGGACATCGTTGGACACCGTTGGACACCGTTGGACACCGTTGGACACCGTGGGACAACGTGGGACAACGTGGGACATCGTGGGACAACGTGGGACAACGTGGGACACCGTTGGACACCGTGGGACACCGTTGGACACCGTTGGACATCGTTGGACACCGTGGGACAACGTGGGACAACGTGGGACAACGTGGGACAACGTGGGACAACGTGGGACAACGTGGGACAACGTGGGACATCGTGGGACAACGTGGGACAACGTGGGACAACGTGGGACATCGTTGGACACCGTTGGACATCGTTGGACACCGTGGGACAACGTGGGACAACGTGGGACACCGTTGGACACCGTTGGACATCGTTGGACATCGTTGGACACCGTTGGACACCGTTGGACACCGTTGGACACCGTTGGACATCGGTGGACATCGTGGGACACCGTTGGACACCGTTGGACATCGTTGGACACCATGGGACAACGTGGGACAACGTGGGACAACGTGGGACACCGTTGGAGACCGTGGGACAACGTGGGACAACGTGGGACAACGTGGGACAACGTGGGACAACGTGGGACACCGTTGGACAACGTGGGACAACGTGGGACAACGTGGGACAACGTGGGACAACGTGGGACAACGTGGGACAACGTGGGACAACGTGGGACAACGTGGGACAACGTGGGACATCGTGGGACAACGTGGGACAACGTGGGACAACGTGGGACAACGTGGGACACCGTTGGACATCGTTGGACAACGTGGGACAACGTGGGACAACGTGGGACAACGTGGGACACCGTTGGACACCGTGGGACACCGTTGGACACCGTTGGACATCGTTGGACACCGTTGGACACCGTTGGACACCGTTGGACACCGTGGGACAACGTGGGACAACGTGGGACAACGTGGGACAACGTGGGACAACGTGGGACAACGTGGGACAACGTGGGACAACGTGGGACAACGTGGGACAACGTGGCACAACGTGGGACAACGTGGGGCAATGTGGGACAACGTGGGACAACGTGGGACAACGTGGGACAACGTGGGACAACGTGGGACAACGTGGGACAACGTGGGACACCGTGGGACACAGTTGGACACCGTTGGACAACGTTGGACACCGTTGGACATCGTTGGACAACGTGGGACATCGTGGGACAACGTGGGACAACGTGGGACAACGTGGGACAACGTGGGACACCGTTGGACACCGTGGGACACCGTTGGACACCGTTGGACACCGTTGGACACCGTGGGACAAAGTGGGACAACGTGGGACAACGTGGGACAACGTGGGACAACGTGGGACAACGTGGGGCAACGTGGGACAACGTGGGACACCGTTGGACAACGTGGGACAACGTGGGACAACGTGGGACAACGTGGGACAACGTGGGACAACGTGGGACAACGTGGGACAACGTGGGACAACGTGGGACACCGTTGGACACCGTGGGACACCGTTGGACACCGTTGGACACCGTTGGACACCGTGGGACAAAGTGGGACAACGTGGGACAACGTGGGACAACGTGGGACAACGTGGGACAACGTGGGACAACGTGGGACAACGTGGGACAACGTGGCACAACGTGGGACAACGTGGGGCAATGTGGGACAACGTGGGACAACGTGGGACAACGTGGGACAACGTGGGACAACGTGGGACAACGTGGGACAACGTGGGACACCGTGGGACACCGTTGGACACCGTTGGACATCGTTGGACACCGTTGGACATCGTTGGACAACGTGGGACATCGTGGGACAACGTGGGACAACGTGGGACAACGTGGGACAACGTGGGACACCGTTGGACACCGTGGGACACCGTTGGACACCGTTGGACACCGTTGGACACCGTGGGACAAAGTGGGACAACGTGGGACAACGTGGGACAACGTGGGACAACGTGGGACAACGTGGGGCAACGTGGGACAACGTGGGACACCGTTGGACAACGTGGGACAACGTGGGACAACGTGGGACAACGTGGGACAACGTGGGACAACGTGGGACAACGTGGGACAACGTGGGACAACGTGGGACAACGTGGGACATCGTGGGACAACGTGGGACAACGTGGGACAACGTGGGACAAAGTGGGACAACGCGGGACAACGTGGGACAACGTGGGACAACGTGGGACAACGTGGGACAACGTGGGACAACGTGGGACAACGTGGGACACCGTTGGACACCGTGGGACACCGTTGGACACCGTTGGACATCGTTGGACACCGTGGGACAACGTGGGACAACGTGGGACAACGTGGGACACCGTTGGACACCGTTGGACATCGTTGGACATCGTTGGACATCGTGGGACACCGTTGGACATCGTTGGACATCGTTGGACACCGTTGGACATCGTTGGACATCGTTGGACATCGTTGGACACCGTTGGACACCGTTGGACACCGTTGGACACCGTGGGACAACGTGGGACAACGTGGGACATCGTGGGACAACGTGGGACAACGTGGGACACCGTTGGACACCGTGGGACACGTTGGACACCGTTGGACATCGTTGGACACCGTGGGACAACGTGGGACAACGTGGGACAACGTGGGACAACGTGGGACAACGTGGGACAACGTGGGACAACGTGGGACAACGTGGGACAACGTGGGACAACGTGGGACAACGTGGGACATCGTGGGACAACGTGGGACAACGTGGGACAACGTGGGACATCGTTGGACACCGTTGGACACCGTGGGACAACGTGGGACAACGTGGGACAACGTGGGACAACGTGGGACAACGTGGGACAACGTGGGACAACGTGGGACAACGTGGGACAACGTGGGACAACGTGGGACACCGTTGGACACCGTGGGACACCGTTGGACACCGTTGGACATCGTTGGACACCGTGGGACAACGTGGGACAACGTGGGACACCGTTGGACACCGTTGGACATCGTTGGACATCGTTGGACACCGTTGGACACCGTTGGACACCGTTGGACACCGTTGGACATCGGTGGACATCGTGGGACACCGTTGGACACCGTTGGACATCGTTGGACACCGTGGGACAACGTGGGACAACGTGGGACAACGTGGGACAACGTGGGACACCGTTGGAGACCGTGGGACAACGTGGGACAACGTGGGACAACGTGGGACACCGTTGGACACCGTGGGACACCGTTGGACACCGTTGGACATCGTTGGACACCGTGGGACAACGTGGGACAACGTGGGACAACGTGGGACACCGTTGGACACCGTTGGACATCGTTGGACATCGTTGGACATCGTGGGACACCGTTGGACATCGTTGGACATCGTTGGACACCGTTGGACATCGTTGGACATCGTTGGACATCGTTGGACACCGTTGGACACCGTTGGACACCGTTGGACACCGTGGGACAACGTGGGACAACGTGGGACATCGTGGGACAACGTGGGACAACGTGGGACACCGTTGGACACCGTGGGACACCGTTGGACACCGTTGGACATCGTTGGACACCGTGGGACAACGTGGGACAACGTGGGACAACGTGGGATAACGTGGGACAACGTGGGACAACGTGGGACAACGTGGGACAACGTGGGACAACGTGGGACAACGTGGGACAACGTGGGACATCGTGGGACAACGTGGGACAACGTGGGACAACGTGGGACATCGTTGGACACCGTTGGACACCGTGGGACAACGTGGGACAACGTGGGACAACGTGGGACAACGTGGGACAACGTGGGACAACGTGGGACAACGTGGGACAACGTGGGACAACGTGGGACAACGTGGGACAACGTGGGACAACGTGGGACACCGTTGGACACCGTGGGACACCGTTGGACACCGTTGGACATCGTTGGACACCGTGGGACAAGGTGGGACAACGTGGGACACCGTTGGACACCGTTGGACATCGTTGGACATCGTTGGACACCGTTGGACACCGTTGGACACCGTTGGACACCGTTGGACATCGGTGGACATCGTGGGACACCGTTGGACACCGTTGGACATCGTTGGACACCGTGGGACAACGTGGGACAACGTGGGACAACGTGGGACACCGTTGGAGACCGTGGGACAACGTGGGACAACGTGGGACAACGTGGGACAACGTGGGACAACGTGGGACACCGTTGGACAACGTGGGACAACGTGGGACAACGTGGGACAACGTGGGACAACGTGGGACAACGTGGGACAACGTGGGACAACGTGGGACAACGTGGGACAACGTGGGACATCGTGGGACAACGTGGGACAACGTGGGACAACGTGGGACAAAGTGGGACAACGCGGGACACCGTTGGACATCGTTGGACACCGTGGGACAACGTGGGACAACGTGGGACAACGTGGGACACCGTTGGACACCGTTGGACATCGTTGGACATCGTTGGACACCGTTGGACACCGTTGGACACCGTTGGACACCGTTGGACATCGGTGGACATCGTGGGACACCGTTGGACACCGTTGGACATCGTTGGACACCGTGGGACAACGTGGGACAACGTGGGACAACGTGGGACACCGTTGGACACCGTGGGACAACGTGGGACAACGTGGGACAACGTGGGACAACGTGGGACAACGTGGGACACCGTTGGACACCGTGGGACACCGTTGGACACCGTGGGACAACGTGGGACAACGTGGGACAACGTGGGACAACGTGGGACAACGTAGGACAACGTGGGACAACGTGGGACACCGTTGGACATCGTTGGACACCGTTGGACACCGTTGGACACCGTTGGACACCGTGGGACAACGTGGGACACCGTGGGACAACGTGGGACAACGTGGGACAACGTGGGACACCGTTGGAGACCGTGGGACAACGTGGGACAACGTGGGACAACGTGGGACAACGTGGGACAACGTGGGACACCGTTGGACAACGTGGGACAACGTGGGACAACGTGGGACAACGTGGGACAACGTGGGACAACGTGGGACAACGTAGGACAACGTGGGACACCGTTGGACATCGTTGGACAACGTGGGACAACGTGGGACAACGTGGGACAACGTGGGACACCGTTGGACACCGTGGGACACCGTTGGACACCGTTGGACATCGTTGGACACCGTTGGACACCGTTGGACACCGTTGTACACCGTGGGACAACGTGGGACAACGTGGGACAACGTGGGACAACGTGGCACAACGTGGGACAACGTGGGGCAACGTGGGACAACGTGGGACAACGTGGGACAACGTGGGACAACGTGGGACAACGTGGGACAACGTGGGACAACGTGGGACAACGTGGGACAACGTGGGACACCGTGGGACACAGTTGGACACCGTTGGACATCGTTGGACACCGTTGGACATCGTTGGACAACGTGGGACATCGTGGGACAACGTGGGACAACGTGGGACAACGTGGGACAACGTGGGACACCGTTGGACACCGTGGGACACCGTTGGACACCGTTGGACACCGTTGGACACCGTGGGACAAAGTGGGACAACGTGGGACAACGTGGGACAACGTGGGACAACGTGGGACAACGTGGGACAACGTGGGACAACGTGGGACAACGTGGGACAACGTGGGACAACGTGGGACAACGTGGGACACCGTTGGACATCGTTGGACAACGTGGGACGACGTGGGACAACGTGGGACAACGTGGGACAACGTGGGACAACGTGGGACACCGTTGGACACCGTGGGACACCGTTGGACACCGTTGGACATCGTTGGACACCGTGGGACACCGTTGGACACCGTGGGACAAAGTGGGACAACGTGGGACAACGTGGGACAACGTGGGACAACGTGGGACAACGTGGGACAACGTGGGACAACGTGGGACAACGTGGGACAACGTGGGACAACGTGGGACAACGTGGGACACCGTTGGACATCGTTGGACACCGTTGGGCATCGTTGGACACCGTGGGACAACGTGGGACAACGTGGGACAACGTGGGACACCGTTGGACACCGTTGGACATCGTTGGACATCGTTGGACATCGTGGGACACCGTTGGACATCGTTGGACATCGTTGGACACCGTTGGACATCGTTGGACATCGTTGGACATCGTTGGACACCGTTGGACACCGTTGGACACCGTTGGACACCGTTGGACATCGGTGGACATCGTGGGACACCGTTGGACACCGTTGGACATCGTTGGACACCGTGGGACAACGTGGGACAACGTGGGACAACGTGGGACACCGTTGGACACCGTGGGACAACGTGGGACAACGTGGGACAACGTGGGACAACGTGGGACAACGTGGGACACCGTTGGACACCGTGGGACACCGTTGGACACCGTGGGACAACGTGGGACAACGTGGGACACCGTTGGACATCGTTGGACACCGTTGGACACCGTTGGACACCGTTGGACACCGTGGGACAACGTGGGACAACGTGGGACAACGTGGGACAACGTGGGACAACGTGGGACAACGTGGGACAACGTGGGACAACGTGGGACAACGTGGGACAACGTGGGACAACGTGGGACAACGTGGGACAACGTGGGACAACGTGGGACAACGTGGGACAACGTGGGACAACGTGGGACACCGTGGGACACAGTTGGACACCGTTGGACATCGTTGGACACCGTTGGACATCGTTGGACAACGTGGGACATCGTGGGACAACGTGGTACAACGTGGGACAACGTGGGACAACGTGGGACACCGTTGGACACCGTGGGACACCGTTGGACACCGTTGGACACCGTTGGACACCGTGGGACAAAGTGGGACAACGTGGGACAACGTGGGACAACGTGGGACAACGTGGAACAACGTGGGACAACGTGGGACAACGTGGGACACCGTTGGACACCGTGGGACACCGTTGGACACCGTTGGACATCGTTGGACACCGTGGGACAACGTGGGACAACGTGGGACAACGTGGGACACCGTTGGACACCGTTGGACATCGTTGGACATCGTTGGACATCGTGGGACACCGTTGGACATCGTTGGACATCGTTGGACACCGTTGGACATCGTTGGACATCGTTGGACATCGTTGGACACCGTTGGACACCGTTGGACACCGTTGGACACCGTGGGACAACGTGGGACAACGTGGGACATCGTGGGACAACGTGGGACAACGTGGGACACCGTTGGACACCGTGGGACACCGTTGGACACCGTTGGACATCGTTGGACACCGTGGGACAACGTGGGACAACGTGGGACAACGTGGGACAACGTGGGACAACGTGGGACAACGTGGGACAACGTGGGACAACGTGGGACAACGTGGGACAACGTGGGACAACGTGGGACAACGTGGGACAACGTGGGACATCGTGGGACAACGTGGGACAACGTGGGACAACGTGGGACAACGTGGGACATCGTTGGACACCGTTGGACACCGTGGGACAACGTGGGACAACGTGGGACAACGTGGGACAACGTGGGACAACGTGGGACAACGTGGGACAACGTGGGACAACGTGGGACAACGTGGGACAACGTGGGACACCGTTGGACATCGTTGGACAACGTGGGACAACGTGGGACAACGTGGGACAACGTGGGACAACGTGGGACACCGTTGGACACCGTGGGACAACGTGGGACAACGTGGGACAACGCGGGACACCGTTGGACATCGTTGGACACCGTGGGACAACGTGGGACAACGTGGGACAACGTGGGACACCGTTGGACACCGTTGGACATCGTTGGACATCGTTGGACACCGTTGGACACCGTTGGACACCGTTGGACACCGTTGGACATCGGTGGACATCGTGAGACACCGTTGGACACCGTTGGACATCGTTGGACACCGTGGGACAACGTGGGACAACGTGGGACAACGTGGGACAACGTGGGACAACGTGGGACAACGTGGGACAACGTGGGACAACGTGGGACAACGTGGGACAACGTGGGACACCGTTGGGCATCGTTGGACACCGTGGGACAACGTGGGACAACGTGGGACAACGTGGGACACCGTTGGACACCGTTGGACATCGTTGGACATCGTTGGACATCGTGGGACACCGTTGGACATCGTTGGACATCGTTGGACACCGTTGGACATCGTTGGACATCGTTGGACATCGTTGGACACCGTTGGACACCGTTGGACACCGTTGGACACCGTTGGACATCGGTGGACATCGTGGGACACCGTTGGACACCGTTGGACATCGTTGTACACCGTGGGACAACGTGGGACAACGTGGGACAACGTGGGACACCGTTGGACACCGTGGGACAACGTGGGACAACGTGGGACAACGTGGGACAACGTGGGACAACGTGGGACAACGTGGGCCAACGTGGGACAACGTGGGACAACGTGGGACAACGTGGGACAACGTGGGACAACGTGGGACAACGTGGGACAACGTGGGACAACGTGGGACAACGTGGGACAACGTGGGACAACGTGGGACAACGTGGGACAACGTGGGACAACGTGGGACACCGTGGGACACAGTTGGACACCGTTGGACATCGTTGGACACCGTTGGACATCGTTGGACAACGTGGGACATCGTGGGACAACGTGGGACAACGTGGGACAACCTGGGACACCGTTGGACACCGTGGGACACCGTTGGACACCGTTGGACACCGTTGGACACCGTGGGACAAAGTGGGACAACGTGGGACAACGTGGGACAACGTGGGACAACGTGGGACCACGTGGGACAACGTGGGACAACGTGGGACAACGTGGGACAACGTGGGACAACGTGGGACAACGTGGGACACCGTTGGACATCGTTGGACAACGTGGGACAACGTGGGACAACGTGGGACAACGTGGGACAACGTGGGACAACGTGGGACACCGTTGGACACCGTGGGACACCGTTGGACACCGTTGGACATCGTTGGACACCGTGGGACAACGTGGGACAACGTGGGACAACGTGGGACACCGTTGGACACCGTTGGACATCGTTGGACATCGTTGGACATCGTGGGACACCGTTGGACATCGTTGGACATCGTTGGACACCGTTGGACATCGTTGGACATCGTTGGACATCGTTGGACACCGTTGGACACCGTTGGACACCGTTGGACACCGTGGGACAACGTGGGACAACGTGGGACATCGTGGGACAACGTGGGACAACGTGGGACACCGTTGGACACCGTGGGACACCGTTGGACACCGTTGGACACCGTTGGACACCGTGGGACAACGTGGGACAACGTGGGACAACGTGGGACAACGTGGGACAACGTGGGACAACGTGGGACACCGTTGGACACCGTGGGACACCGTTGGACACCGTTGGACATCGTTGGACACCGTGGGACAACGTGGGACAACGTGGGACACCGTTGGACACCGTTGGACACCGTTGGACATCGTTGGACATCGTTGGACACCGTTGGACACCGTGGGACAACGTGGGACAACGTGGGACAACGTGGGACACCGTTGGACACCGTGGGACAACGTGGGACAACGTGGGACAACGTGGGACAACGTGGGACAACGTGGGACACCGTTGGACAACGTGGGACAACGTGGGACAACGTGGGACAACGTGGGACAACGTGGGACAACGTGGGACAACGTGGGACAACGTGGGACAACGTGGGACAACGTGGGACAACGTGGGACAACGTGGGACAACGTGGGACAACGTGGGACAAAGTGGGACAACGCGGGACACCGTTGGACATCGTTGGACACCGTGGGACAACGTGGGACAACGTGGGACAACGTGGGACACCGTTGGACACCGTTGGACATCGTTGGACATCGTTGGACACCGTTGGACACCGTTGGACACCGTTGGACACCGTTGGACATCGGTGGACATCGTGGGACACCGTTGGACACCGTTGGACATCGTTGGACACCGTGGGACAACGTGGGACAACGTGGGACAACGTGGGACACCGTTGGACACCGTGGGACAACGTGGGACAACGTGGGACAACGTGGGACAACGTGGGACAACGTGGGACACCGTTGGACACCGTGGGACACCGTTGGACACCGTGGGACAACGTGGGACAACGTGGGACAACGTGGGACAACGTGGGACAACGTGGGACAACGTAGGACAACGTGGGACAACGTGGGACACCGTTGGACATCGTTGGACAACGTGGGACAACGTGGGACAACGTGGGACAACGTGGGACACCGTTGGACACCGTGGGACACCGTTGGACACCGTTGGACATCGTTGGACACCGTTGGACACCGTTGGACACCGTTGGACAACGTGGGACATCGTGGGACAACGTGGGACAACGTGGGACAACGTGGGACAACGTGGGACACCGTTGGACACCGTGGGACACCGTTGGACACCGTTGGACACCGTTGGACACCGTGGGACAAAGTGGGACAACGTGGGACAACGTGGGACAACGTGGGACAACGTGGGACAACGTGGGACACCGTGGGACAACGTGGGACAACGTGGGACAACGTGGGACAACGTGGGACAACGTGGGACAACGTGGGACAACGTGGGACAACGTGGGACAACGTGGGACATCGTGGGACAACGTGGGACAACGTGGGTCAACGTGGGACAACGTGGGACACCGTTGGACAACGTGGGACACCGTTGGACATCGTTGGACATCGTTGGACATCGTTGGACATCGTTGGACACCGTTGGACACCGTTGGACACCGTTGGACACCGTTGGACATCGGTGGACATCGTGGGACACAGTTGGACACCGTTGGACATCGTTGGACACAGTGGGACAACGTGGGACAACGTGGGACACCGTTGGACACCGTTGGACACCGTTGGACACCGTTGGACATCGTTGGACACCGTGGGACAACGTGGGACAACGTGGGACAACGTGGGAAACAATGGAACAACGTGGGACAAAGTGGGACACCGTTGGACATCGTTGGGCAACGTGGGACAACGTGGGACAACGTGGGACAACGTGGGACAACGTGGGACAACGTGGGACACCGTTGGACACCGTGGGACACCGTTGGACACCGTTGGACATCGTTGGACACCGTGGGACGACGTGGGACAACGTGGGACAACGTGGGACAACGTGGGACAACGTGGGACAACGTGGGACAACGTGGGACAACGTGGGACAACGTGGGACAACGTGGGACATCGTGGGACAACGTGGGACAACGTGGGACAACGTGGGACAACGTGGGACAACGTGGGACACCGTTGGACATCGTTGGACACCGTGGGACAACGTGGGACAACGTGGGACAACGTGGGACACCGTTGGACACCGTTGGACATCGTTGGACACCGTTGGACACCGTGGGACAACGTGGGACAACGTGGGACAACGTGGGACAACGTGGGACAACGTGGGACAACGTGGGACAACGTTGGACAACGTGGGACATCGTGGGACAACGTGGGACAACGTGGGACAACGTGGGACAACGTGGGACACCGTTGGACAACGTGGGACACCGTTGGACATCGTTGGACACCGTGGGACAACGTGGGACAACGTGGGACACCGTTGGACACCGTTGGACATCGTTGGACATCGTTGGACATCGTGGGACACCGTTGGACATCGTTGGACATCGTTGGACACCGTTGGACATCGTTGGACATCGTTGGACATCGTTGGACACCGTTGGACACCGTTGGACACCGTTGGACACCGTTGGACATCGGTGGACATCGTGGGACACCGTTGGACACAGTTGGACATCGTTGGACACCGTTGGACAACGTGGGACAACGTGGGACAACGTGGGACAACGTGGGACAACGTGGGACACCGTTGGACACCGTGGGACACCGTTGGACACCGTTGGACATCGTTGGACACCGTGGGACAACGTGGGACAACGTGGGAAACCATGGAACAACGTGGGACAACGTGGGACAACGTGGGAAAACGTGGGACACCGTTGGACATCGTTGGACACCGTGGGACAACGTGGGACAACGTGGGACACCGTTGGACACCGTTGGACATCGTTGGACACCGTTGGACACCGTGGGACAACGTGGGACAACGTGGGACAACGTGGGACAACGTGGGACAACGTGGGACAACGTGGGACAACGTGGGACACCGCTGGACACCGTGGGACACCGTTGGACACCGTTGGACATCGTTGGACATCGTTGGACATCGTTGGACACCGTTGGACACCGTTGGACACCGTTGGACATCGGTGGACATCGTGGGACACCGTTGGACACCGTTGGACACCGTGGGACAACGTGGGACAACGTGGGACAACGTGGGACACCGTTGGACACCGTGGGACACCGTTGGACACCGTTGGACAACGTGGGACAACGTGGGACAACGTGGGACACCGTTGGACACCGTGGGACACCGTTGGACACCGTTGGACACCGTGGGACAACGTGGGACAACGTGGGACACCGTTGGACATCGTTGGACACCGTGGGACAACGTGGGACAACGTGGGACAACGTGGGACAACGTGGGACACCGTTGGACACCGTTGGACATCGTTGGACACCGTGGGACACCGTGGGACAACGTGGGACAACGTGGGACAACGTGGGACAACGTGGGACACAGTTGGACACCGTTGGACATCGTTGGACACCGTTGGACACCGTGGGACAACGTGGGACAACGTGGGACAACGTGGGACACCGTTGGACACCGTGGGACACCGTTGGACACCGTTGGACAACGTGGGACAACGTGGGACAACGTGGGACACCGTTGGACACCGTGGGACACCGTTGGACACCGTTGGACACCATGGTACAAAGTGGGACAACGTGGGACACCGTTGGACACCGTGGGACAACGTGGGACACCGTTGGACATCGTTGGACAACGTGGGACATCGTGGGACAACGTGGGACAACGTGGGACAACGTGGGACAACGTGGGACACCGTGGGACAACGAGGGACAACGTGGGACAACGTGGGACAACGTGGGACAACGTGGGACAACGTGGGACAACGTGGGACAACGTGGGACATCGTGGGACAACGTGGGACAACGTGGGACAACGTGGGACAACGTGGGACAACGTGGGACACCGTTGGACATCGTTGGACACCGTGGGACAACGTGGGACAACGTGGGACAACGTGGGACACCGTTGGACACCGTTGGACATCGTTGGACATCGTTGGACACCGTGGGACACCGTTGGACATCGTTGGACATCGTTGGACATCGTTGGACATCGTTGGACATCGTTGGACACCGTTGGACACCGTTGGACACCGTTGGACACCGTGGGACAACGTGGGACAACGTGGGACATCGTGGGACAGCGTGGGACAACGTGGGACACCGTTGGACACCGTGGGACACCGTTGGACACCGTTGGACATCGTTGGACACCGTGGGACAACGTGGGACAACGTGGGGCAACGTGGGAAACCATGGAACAACGTGGGACAACGTGGGACACCGTTGGACATCGTTGGACATCGTTGGACACCGTGGGACACCGTTGGACATCGTTGGACATCGTTGGACATCGTTGGACATCGTTGGGCATCCTTGGACACCGTGGGACAACGTGGGACAACGTGGGACAACGTGGGACACCGTTGGACACCGTTGGACATCGTTGGACACCGTGGGACACCGTTGGACATCGTTGGACATCGTTGGACATCGTTGGACATCGTTGGGCATCCTTGGACACCGTGGGACAACGTGGGACAACGTGGGACAACGTGGGACACCGTTGGACACCGTTGGACATCGTTGGACATCGTTGGACATCGTGGGACACCGTTGGACATCGTTGGACATCGTTGGACACCGTTGGACATCGTTGGACATCGTTGGACATCGTTGGACACCGTTGGACACCGTTGGACACCGTTGGACACCGTTGGACATCGGTGGACATCGTGGGACACCGTTGGACACCGTTGGACATCGTTGGACACCGTGGGACAACGTGGGACAACGTGGGACAATGTGGGACACCGTTGGACACCGTGGGACAACGTGGGACAACGTGGGACAACGTGGGACAACGTGGGACAACGTGGGACACCGTTGGACACCGTGGGACACCGTTGGACACCGTGGGACAACGTGGGACAACGTGGGACAACGTGGGACAACGTGGGACAACGTAGGACAACGTGGGACAACGTGGGACACCGTTGGACATCGTTGGACAACGTGGGACAACGTGGGACAACGTGGGACAACGTGGGACAACGTGGGACAACGTGGGACAACGTGGGACAACGTGGGACAACGTGGGACAACGTGGGACAACGTGGGACAACGTGGGACACCGTTGGACATCGTTGGACACCGTGGGACAACGTGGGACAGCGTGGGACAACGTGGGACACCGTTGGACACCGTGGGACACCGTTGGACACCGTTGGACACCGTTGGACACCGTGGGACACCGTTGGACACCGTTGGACACCGTCGGACACCGTTGGACATCGTTGGACATCGTGGGACACCGTTGGACACCGTTGGACACCGTTGGACACCGTTGGACACCGTTGGACACCGTTGGACACCGTGGGACAACGTGGGACAACGTGGGACAACGTGGGACAACGTGGGACAACGTGGGACAACGTGGGACAACGTGGGACAACGTGGGACAACGTGGGACAACGTGGGACAACGTGGGACAACGTGGGACACCGTTGGGCATCGTTGGACACCGTGGGACAACGTGGGACAACGTGGGACAACGTGGGACACCGTTGGACACCGTTGGACATCGTTGGACATCGTTGGACATCGTGGGACACCGTTGGACATCGTTGGACATCGTTGGACACCGTTGGACATCGTTGGACATCGTTGGACATCGTTGGACACCGTTGGACACCGTTGGACACCGTTGGACACCGTTGGACATCGGTGGACATCGTGGGACACCGTTGGACACCGTTGGACATCGTTGGACACCGTGGGACAACGTGGGACAACGTGGGACAACGTGGGACACCGTTGGACACCGTGGGACAACGTGGGACAACGTGGGACAACGTGGGACAACGTGGGACAACGTGGGACACCGTTGGACACCGTGGGACACCGTTGGACACCGTGGGACAACGTGGGACAACGTGGGACAACGTGGGACAACGTGGGACAACGTAGGACAACGTGGGACAACGTGGGACACCGTTGGACATCGTTGGACAACGTGGGACAACGTGGGACAACGTAGGACAACGTGGGACACCGTTGGACACCGTGGGACACCGTTGGACACCGTTGGACACCGTGGGACACCGTTGGACACCGTTGGACATCGTTGGACACCGTTGGACACCGTTGGACACCGTTGGACACCGTGGGACAACGTGGGACAACGTGGGACATCGTGGGACAACGTGGGACAACGTGGGACACCGTTGGACACCGTGGGACACCGTTGGACACCGTTGGACATCGTTGGACACCGTGGGACAACGTGGGACAACGTGGGACAACGTGGGACAACGTGGGACAACGTGGGACAACGTGGGACAACGTGGGACAACGTGGGACAACGTGGGACAACGTGGGACAACGTGGGACAACGTGGGACAACGTGGGACAACGTGGGACATCGTGGGACAACGTGGGACAACGTGGGACAACGTGGGACAACGTGGGACATCGTTGGACACCGTTGGACACCGTGGGACAACGTGGGACAACGTGGGACAACGTGGGACAACGTGGGACAACGTGGGACAACGTGGGACAACGTAGAACAACGTGGGACAACGTGGGACACCGTTGGACACCGTGGGACAACGTGGGACAACGTGGGACAACGTGGGACACCGTTGGACACCGTTGGACATTGTTGGACATCGTTGGACATCGTGGGACACCGTTGGACAACGTGGGACAACGTGGGACAACGTGGGACAACGTGGGACACCGTTGGACATCGTTGGACAACGTGGGACAACGTGGGACAACGTGGGACAACGTGGGACAACGTGGGACACCGTTGGACACCGTGGGACTCCGTTGGACACCGTTGGACATCGTTGGACACCGTGGGACAACGTGGGACAACGTGGGACAACGTGGGACAACGTGGGACAACGTGGGACAACGTGGGACAACGTGGGACAACGTGGGACATCGTGGGACAACGTGGGACAACGTGGGACAACGTGGGACAACGTGGGACAACGCGGGACACCGTTGGACATCGTTGGACACCGTGGGACAACGTGGGACAACGTGGGACAACGTGGGACACCGTTGGACACCGTTGGACACCGTTGGACACCGTTGGACATCGTTGGACACCGTGGGACAACGTGGGACAACGTGGGACAACGTGGGAAACCATGGAACAACGTGGGACAACGTGGGACACCGTTGGACATCGTTGGGCAACGTGGGACAACGTGGGACAACGTGGGACAACGTGGGACAACGTGGGACACCGTTGGACACCGTTGGACATCGTTGGACATCGTTGGACATCGTGGGACACCGTTGGACATCGTTGGACATCGTTGGACACCGTTGGACATCGTTGGACATCGTTGGACATCGTTGGACATCGTTGGACATCGTTGGACATCGTGGGACACCGTTGGACATCGTTGGACATCGTTGGACACCGTTGGACATCGTTGGACATCGTTGGACATCGTTGGACACCGTTGGACACCGTTGGACACCGTTGGACACCGTGGGACAACGTGGGACAACGTGGGACATCGTGGGACAACGTGGGACAACGTGGGACACCGTTGGACACCGTGGGACACCGTTGGACACCGTTGGACATCGTTGGACACCGTGGGACAACGTGGGACAACGTGGGACAACGTGGGACAACGTGGGACAACGTGGGACAACGTGGGACAACGTGGGACAACGTGGGACAACGTGGGACAACGTGGGACAACGTGGGACAACGTGGGACAACGTGGGACATCGTGGGACAACGTGGGACAACGTGGGACAACGTGGGACAACGTGGGACATCGTTGGACACCGTTGGACACCGTGGGACAACGTGGGACAACGTGGGACAACGTGGGACAACGTGGGACAACGTGGGACAACGTGGGACAACGTGGGACAACGTAGAACAACGTGGGACAACGTGGGACACCGTTGGACACCGTGGGACAACGTGGGACAACGTGGGACAACGTGGGACACCGTTGGACACCGTTGGACATTGTTGGACATCGTTGGACATCGTGGGACACCGTGGGACAACGTGGGACAACGTGGGACACCGTGGGACACCGTGGGACAACGTGGGACAACGTGGGACAACGTGGGACAACGTGGGACAACGTGGGACAACGTAGGACAACGTGGGACAACGTGGGACACCGTTGGACATCGTTGGACAACGTGGGACATCGTGGGACAACGTGGGACAACGTGGGACAACGTGGGACAACGTAGGACAACGTGGGACAACGTGGGACACCGTTGGACATCGTTGGACAACGTGGGACATCGTGGGACAACGTGGGACAACGTGGGACACCGTTGGACACCGTTGGACATCGTTGGACATCGTTGGACATCGTGGGACACCGTTGGACAACGTGGGACAACGTGGGACAACGTGGGACACCGTGGGACACCGTTGGACACCGTTGGACATCGTTGGACACCGTGGGACAACGTGGGACAACGTGGGACACCGTTGGACACCGTGGGACAACGTGGGACAACGTGGGACAACGTGGGACAACGTGGGACAACGTGGGACAACGTAGGACAACGTGGGACAACGTGGGACAACGTGGGACAACGTGGGACAACGTGGGACACCGTTGGACACCGTGGGACACCGTTGGACACCGTTGGACATCGTTGGACACCGTGGGACAACGTGGGACAACGTGGGACAACGTGGGACAACGTGGGACAACGTGGGACAACGTGGGACAACGTGGGACAACGTGGGACAACGTGGGACACCGTTGGACACCGTGGGACAACGTGGGACAACGTGGGACAACGTGGGACAACGTAGGACAACGTGGGACACCGTGGGACACCGTTGGACACCGTTGGACATCGTTGGACATCGTTGGACACCGTGGGACAACGTGGGACAACGTGGGACACCGTTGGACACCGTGGGACAACGTGGGACAACGTGGGACAACGTGGGACAACGTGGGACAACGTGGGACAACGTAGGACAACGTGGGACAACGTGGGACAACGTGGGACAACGTGGGACAACGTGGGACAACGTGGGACACCGTTGGACACCGTGGGACACCGTTGGACACCGTTGGATACCGTTGGACACCGTGGGACAAAGTGGGACAACGTGGGACAACGTGGGACAACGTGGGACAACGTGGGACAACGTGGGACAACGTGGGACACCGTTGGACACCGTGGGACACCGTTGGACACCGTTGGACATCGTTGGACACCGTGGGACAACGTGGGACAACGTGGGACAACGTGGGACACCGTTGGACACCGTTGGACATCGTTGGACATCGTTGGACATCGTGGGACACCGTTGGACATCGTTGGACATCGTTGGACACCGTTGGACATCGTTGGACATCGTTGGACATCGTTGGACACCGTTGGACACCGTTGGACACCGTTGGACACCGTGGGACAACGTGGGACAACGTGGGACATCGTGGGACAACGTGGGACAACGTGGGACAACGTGGGACACCGTTGGACACCGTGGGACACCGTTGGACACCGTTGGACATCGTTGGACACCGTGGGACAACGTGGGACAACGTGGGACAACGTGGGACACCGTTGGACACCGTTGGACATCGTTGGACATCGTTGGACATCGTGGGACACCGTTGGACATCGTTGGACATCGTTGGACACCGTTGGACATCGTTGGACATCGTTGGACATCGTTGGACACCGTTGGACACCGTTGGACACCGTTGGACACCGTGGGACAACGTGGGACAACGTGGGACATCGTGGGACAACGTGGGACAACGTGGGACACCGTTGGACACCGTGGGACACCGTTGGACACCGTTGGACATCGTTGGACACCGTGGGACAACGTGGGACAACGTGGGACAACGTGGGACAACGTGGGACAACGTGGGACAACGTGGGACAACGTGGGACAACGTGGGACAACGTGGGACAACGTGGGACAACGTGGGACAACGTGGGACAACGTGGGACATCGTGGGACAACGTGGGACAACGTGGGACAACGTGGGACAACGTGGGACATCGTTGGACACCGTTGGACACCGTGGGACAACGTGGGACAACGTGGGACAACGTGGGACAACGTGGGACAACGTGGGACAACGTGGGACAACGTGGGACAACGTGGGACAACGTAGAACAACGTGGGACAACGTGGGACACCGTTGGACACCGTGGGACAACGTGGGACAACGTGGGACAACGTGGGACACCGTTGGACACCGTTGGACATTGTTGGACATCGTTGGACATCGTGGGACACCGTTGGACAACGTGGGACAACGTGGGACACCGTTGGACACCGTGGGACAACGTGGGACAACGTGGGACAACGTGGGACAACGTGGGACAACGTGGGACAACGTAGGACAACGTGGGACAACGTGGGACACCGTTGGACATCGTTGGACAACGTGGGACATCGTGGGACAACGTGGGACAACGTGGGACAACGTGGGACAACGTAGGACAACGTGGGACAACGTGGGACACCGTTGGACATCGTTGGACAACGTGGGACATCGTGGGACAACGTGGGACAACGTGGGACACCGTTGGACACCGTTGGACATCGTTGGACATCGTTGGACATCGTGGGACACCGTTGGACAACGTGGGACAACGTGGGACAACGTGGGACACCGTGGGACACCGTTGGACACCGTTGGACATCGTTGGACACCGTGGGACAACGTGGGACAACGTGGGACACCGTTGGACACCGTGGGACAACGTGGGACAATGTGGGACAACGTGGGACAACGTGGGACAACGTGGGACAACGTAGGACAACGTGGGACAACGTGGGACAACGTGGGACAACGTGGGACAACGTGGGACACCGTTGGACACCGTGGGACACCGTTGGACACCGTTGGACATCGTTGGACACCGTGGGACAACGTGGGACAACGTGGGACAACGTGGGACAACGTGGGACAACGTGGGACAACGTGGGACAACGTAGGACAACGTGGGACAACGTGGGACAACGTGGGACACCGTTGGACACCGTGGGACACCGTTGGACACCGTTGGACATCGTTGGACACCGTGGGACAACGTGGGACAACGTGGGACAACGTGGGACACCGTGGGACAACGTGGGACAACGTGGGACAACGTGGGACAACGTGGGACAACGTGGGACACCGTTGGACACCGTGGGACAACGTGGGACAACGTGGGACAACGTGGGACAACGTGGGACAACGTGGGACAACGTAGGACAACGTGGGACACCGTGGGACACCGTTGGACACCGTTGGACATCGTTGGACACCGTGGGACAACGTGGGACAACGTGGGACACCGTTGGACACCGTGGGACAACGTGGGACAACGTGGGACAACGTGGGACAACGTGGGACAACGTGGGACAACGTAGGACAACGTGGGACAACGTGGGACAACGTGGGACAACGTGGGACAACGTGGGACACCGTTGGACACCGTGGGACACCGTGGGACAACGTGGGACAACGTGGGACAACGTGGGACAACGTGGGACATCGTTGGACACCGTTGGACACCGTGGGACAACGTGGGACAACGTGGGACAACGTGGGACAACGTGGGACAACGTGGGACAACGTGGGACAACGTGGGACATCGTGGGTCAACGTGGGACAACGTGGGACAACGTGGGACAACGTGGGACAACGCGGGACACCGTTGGACACCGTTGGACACCGTTGGACACCGTTGGACATCGTTGGACACCGTGGGACAACGTGGGACAACGTGGGACAACGTGGGACAACGTGGGACAACGTGGGACAACGTGGGACAACGTGGGACAACGTAGGACAACGTGGGACAACGTGGGACAACGTGGGACAACGTGGGACAACGTGGGACACCGTTGGACACCGTGGGACACCGTGGGACAACGTGGGACAACGTGGGACAACGTGGGACAACGTGGGACATCGTTGGACACCGTTGGACACCGTGGGACAACGTGGGACAACGTGGGACAACGTGGGACAACGTGGGACAACGTGGGACACCGTTGGACACCGTGGGACACCGTTGGACACCGTTGGACATCGTTGGACACCGTGGGACAACGTGGGACAACGTGGGACAACGTGGGACAACGTGGGACAACGTGGGACAACGTGGGACAACGTGGGACAACGTGGGACAACGTGGGACACCGTTGGACACCGTGGGACAACGTGGGACAACGTGGGACAACGTGGGACAACGTGGGACAACGTGGGACAACGTAGGACAACGTGGGACACCGTGGGACACCGTTGGACACCGTTGGACATCGTTGGACACCGTGGGACAACGTGGGACAACGTGGGACACCGTTGGACACCGTGGGACAACGTGGGACAACGTGGGACAACGTGGGACAACGTGGGACAACGTGGGACAACGTAGGACAACGTGGGACAACGTGGGACAACGTGGGACAACGTGGGACAACGTGGGACACCGTGGGACACCGTGGGACACCGTGGGACAACGTGGGACAACGTGGGACAACGTGGGACAACGTGGGACATCGTTGGACACCGTTGGACACCGTGGGACAACGTGGGACAACGTGGGACAACGTGGGACAACGTGGGACAACGTGGGACAACGTGGGACAACGTGGGACATCGTGGGTCAACGTGGGACAACGTGGGACAACGTGGGACAACGTGGGACAACGCGGGACACCGTTGGACACCGTTGGACACCGTTGGACACCGTTGGACATCGTTGGACACCGTGGGACAACGTGGGACAACGTGGGACAACGTGGGACAACGTGGGACAACGTGGGACAACGTGGGACAACGTGGGACAACGTGGGACAACGTGGGACAACGTGGGACAACGTGGGACAACGTGGGACAACGTGGGACACCGTTGGACACCGTGGGACACCGTGGGACAACGTGGGACAACGTGGGACAACGTGGGACAACGTGGGACATCGTTGGACACCGTTGGACACCGTGGGACAACGTGGGACAACGTGGGACAACGTGGGACAACGTGGGACAACGTGGGACATCGTGGGTCAACGTGGGACAACGTGGGACAACGTGGGACAACGTGGGACAACGCGGGACACCGTTGGACACCGTTGGACACCGTTGGACACCGTTGGACATCGTTGGACACCGTGGGACAACGTGGGACAACGTGGGACAACGTGGGAAACCATGGAACAACGTGGGACAACGTGGGACACCGTTGGACATCGTTGGGCAACGTGGGACAACGTGGGACAACGTGGGACAACGTGGGACAACGTGGGACAACGTGGGACACCGTTGGACACCGTGGGACACCGTTGGACACCGTTGGACATCGTTGGACACCGTGGGACAACGTGGGACAACGTGGGACAACGTGGGACAACGTGGGACAACGTGGGACAACGTGGGACAACGTGGGACAACGTGGGACAACGTGGGACAACGTGGGACATCGTGGGACAACGTGGGACAACGTGGGACAACGTGGGACAACGTGGGACACCGTTGGACAACGTGGGACACCGTTGGACATCGTTGGACATCGTTGGACATCGTTGGACATCGTTGGACACCGTTGGACACCGTTGGACACCGTTGGACACCGTTGGACATCGGTGGACATCGTGGGACACAGTTGGACACCGTTGGACATCGTTGGACACCGTGGGACAACGTGGGACAACGTGGGACATCGTTGGACACCGTTGGACACCGTTGGACATCGTTGGACACCGTGGGACAACGTGGGACAACGTGGGACAACGTGGGAAACCATGGAACAACGTGGGACAACGTGGGACACCGTTGGACATCGTTGGGCAACGTGGGACAACGTGGGACAACGTGGGACAACGTGGGACAACGTGGGACACCGTTGGACACCGTGGGACACCGTTGGACACCGTTGGACATCGTTGGACACCGTGGGACAACGTGGGACAACGTGGGACAACGTGGGACAACGTGGGACAACGTGGGACAACGTGGGACAACGTGGGACAACGTGGGACATCGTGGGACAACGTGGGACATCGTGGGACAACGTGGGACAACGTGGGACAACGTGGGACAACGTGGGACACCGTTGGACAACGTGGGACACCGTTGGACATCGTTGGACACCGTGGGACAACGTGGGACAACGTGGGACAACGTGGGACAACGTGGGACAACGTGGGACAACGTGGGATAACGTGGGACAACGTGGGACAACGTGGGACATCGTGGGACAACGTGGGACAACGTGGGACAACGTGGGACAACGTGGGACACCGTTGGACATCGTTGGACACCGTGGGACAACGTGGGACAACGTGGGACAACGTGGGACAACGTGGGACAACGTGGGACACCGTTGGACAACGTGGGACACCGTTGGACATCGTTGGACATCGTTGGACATCGTTGGACATCGTTGGACACCGTTGGACACCGTTGGACACCGTTGGACACCGTTGGACATCGGTGGACATCGTGGGACACAGTTCGACACCGTTGGACATCGTTGGACACCGTGGGACAACGTGGGACAACGTGGGACACCGTTGGACACCGCTGGACACCGTTGGACTTCGTTGGACACCGTGGGACAACGTGGGACAACGTGGGACAACGTGGGAAACCATGGAACAACGTGGGACAACGTGGGACACCGCTGGACATCGTTGGGCAACGTGGGACAACGTGGGACAACGTGGGACAACGTGGGACAACGTGGGACACCGTTGGACACCGTGGGACACCGTTGGACACCGTTGGACATCGTTGGACACCGTGGGACAACGTGGGACAACGTAGGACAACGTGGGACAACGTGGGACAACGTGGGACAACGTGGGACAACGTGGGACAACGTGGGACAACGTGGGACAACGTGGGACATCGTTGGACACCGTGGGACAACGTGGGACAACGTGGGACAACGTGGGACAACGTGGGACAACGTGGGACAACGTGGGACAACGTGGGACAACGTGGGACAACGTGGGACATCGTGGGACAACGTGGGACAACGTGGGACAACGTGGGACAACGTGGGACAACGTGGGACACCGTTGGACATCGTTGGACACCGTGGGACAACGTGGGATAACGTGGGACAACGTGGGACACCGTTGGACACCGTTGGACATCGTTGGACACCGTTGGACACCGTGGGACAACGTGGGACAACGTGGGACAACGTGGGACAACGTGGGACAACGTGGGACAACGTGGGACAACGTGGGACAACGTGGGACATCGTGGGACAACGTGGGACAACGTGGGACAACGTGGGACAACGTGGGACACCGTTGGACAACGTGGGACACCGTTGGACATCGTTGGACACCGTGGGACAACGTGGGACAACGTGGGACAACGTGGGACACCGTTGGACACCGTTGGACATCGTTGGACATCTTTGGACATCGCGGGACACCGTTGGACATCGTTGGACATCGTTGGACACCGTTGGACATCGTTGGACATCGTTGGACATCGTTGGACACCGTTGGACACCGTTGGACACCGTTGGACACCGTTGGACACCGTTGGACATCGGTGGACATCGTGGGACACCGTTGGACACAGTTGGACATCGTTGGACACCGTTGGACACCGTGGGACAACGTGGGACAACGTGGGACGACGTGGGACAACGTGGGACAACGTGGGACAACGTGGGACAACGTGGGACAACGTGGGACACCGTTGGACACCGTTGGACATCGTTGGACATCGTGGGACAACGTGGGACAACGTGGGACAACGTGGGAAACCATGGAACAACGTGGGACAACGTGGGACAACGTGGGAAAACGTGGGACACCGTTGGACATCGTTGGACACCGTGGGACAACGTGGGACAACGTGGGACACCGTTGGACACCGTTGGACATCGTTGGACACCGTTGGACACCGTGGGACAACGTGGGACAACGTGGGACAACGTGGGACAACGTGGGACAACGTGGGACAACGTGGGACAACGTGGGACACCGTTGGACACCGTGGGACACCGTTGGACACCGTTGGAGATCGTTGGACATCGTTGGACATCGTTGGACACCGTTGGACACCGTTGGACACCGTTGGACACCGTTGGACATCGGTGGACATCGTGGGACACCGTTGGACATCGTTGGACACCGTGGGACAACGTGGGACAACGTGGGACAACGTGGGACAACGTGGGACACCGTTGGACACCGTTGGACATCGTTGGACACCGTTGGACACCGTGGGACAACGTGGGACAACGTGGGACAACGTGGGACAACGTGGGACAACGTGGGACAACGTAGGACAACGTGGGACAACGTGGGACACCGTTGGACATCGTTGGACAACGTGGGACATCGTGGGACAACGTGGGACAACGTGGGACAACGTGGGACAACGTGGGACACAGTTGGACACCGTTGGACATCGTTGGACACCGTTGGACACCGTGGGACAACGTGGGACAACGTGGGACAACGTGGGACAACGTGGGACAACGTGGGACAACGTGGGACAACGTGGGACACAGTTGGACACCGTTGGACATCGTTGGACACCGTTGGACACCGTGGGACAACGTGGGACAACGTGGGACAACGTGGGACAACGTGGGACAACGTGGGACAACGTGGGACACAGTTGGACACCGTTGGACATCGTTGGACACCGTTGGACACCGTGGGACAACGTGGGACAACGTGGGACAACGTGGGACAACGTGGGACAACGTGGGACAACGTGGGACAACGTGGGACATCGTGGGACAACGTGGGACAACGTGGGACAACGTGGGACAACGTGGGACACCGTTGGACAACGTGGGACACCGTTGGACATCGTTGGACACCGTGGGACAACGTGGGACAACGTGGGACAACGTGGGACACCGTTGGACACCGTTGGACACCGTTGGACACCGTTGGACATCGTTGGACACCGTGGGACAACGTGGGACAACGTGGGACAACGTGTTAAACCATGGAACAACGTGGGACAACGTGGGACACCGTTGGACATCGTTGGGCAACGTGGGACAACGTGGGACAACGTGGGACAACGTGGGACAACGTGGGACAACGTGGGACACCGTTGGACACCGTGGGACACCGTTGGACACCGTTGGACATCGTTGGACACCGTGGGACAACGTGGGACAACGTGGGACAACGTGGGACAACGTGGGACAACGTGGGACAACGTGGGACAACGTGGGACAACGTGGGACATCGTTGGACACCGTTGGACATCGTTGGACACCGTGGGACAACGTGGGACATCCTTGGACACCGTGGGACAACGTGGGACAACGTGGGACAACGTGGGACACCGTTGGACATCGTTGGACACCGTTGGACACCGTGGGACAACGTGCGACAACGTGGGACAACGTGGGACAACGTGGGACAACGTGGGTCAACGTGGGACAACGTGGGACAACGTGGGACATCGTGGGACAACGTGGGACAACGTGGGACAACGTGGGACAACGTGGGACACCGTTGGACAACGTGGGACACCGTTGGACATCGTTGGACATCGTTGGACATCGTTGGACATCGTTGGACACCGTTGGACACCGTTGGACACCGTTGGACACCGTTGGACATCGTTGGACACCGTGGGACAACGTGGGACAACGTGGGACAACGTGGGAAACCATGGAACAACGTGGGACAACGTGGGACAACGTGGGAAAACGTGGGACACCGTTGGACATCGTTGGACACCGTGGGACAACGTGGGACAACGTGGGACACCGTTGGACACCGTTGGACATCGTTGGACACCGTTGGACACCGTGGGACAACGTGGGACAACGTGGGACAACGTGGGACAACGTTGGACACCGTTGGACATCGTTGGACATCGTTGGACATCGTTGGACACCGTTGGACACCGTTGGACACCGTTGGACACCGTTGGACATCGGTGGACATCGTGGGACACCGTTGGACATCGTTGGACACCGTGGGACAACGTGGGACAACGTGGGACAACGTGGGACAACGTGGGACACCGTTGGACACCGTTGGACATCGTTGGACACCGTTGGACACCGTGGGACAACGTGGGACAACGTGGGACAACGTGGGACAACGTGGGACAACGTGGGACAACGTAGGACAACGTGGGACAACGTGGGACACCGTTGGACATCGTTGGACAACGTGGGACATCGTGGGACAACGTGGGACAACGTGGGACAACGTGGGACAACGTGGGACACAGTTGGACACCGTTGGACATCGTTGGACACCGTTGGACACCGTGGGACAACGTGGGACAACGTGGGACAACGTGGGACAACGTGGGACAACGTGGGACAACGTGGGACAACGTGGGACACCGTTGGACACCGTTGGACACCGTTGGACATCGTTGGACACCGTGGGACAACGTGGGACAACGTGGGACAACGTGGGAAACCATGGAACAACGTGGGACAACGTGGGACACCGTTGGACATCGTTGGGCAACGTGGGACAACGTGGGACAACGTGGGACAACGTGGGACACCGTTGGACACCGTGGGACACCGTTGGACACCGTTGGACATCGTTGGACACCGTGGGACAACGTGGGACAACGTGGGACAACGTGGGACAACGTGGGACAACGTGGGACAACGTGGGACACCGTTGGACAACGTGGGACAACGTAGGACAACGTGGGACAACGTGGGACAACGTGGGACAACGTGGGACAACGTGGGACAACGTGGGACAACGTGGGACAACGTGGGACAACGTGGGACATCGTGGGACAACGTGGGACAACGTGGGACAACGTGGGACACCGTTGGACAACGTGGGACACCGTTGGACATCGTTGGACACCGTGGGACAACGTGGGACAACGTGGGACAACGTGGGACAACGTGGGACAACGTGGGACAACGTGGGACAACGTGGGACAACGTGGGACAACGTGGGACATCGTGGGACAACGTGGGACAACGTGGGACAACGTGGGACAACGTGGGACAACGTGGGACACCGTTGGACATCGTTGGACACCGTGGGACAACGTGGGACAACGTGGGACAACGTGGGACACCGTTGGACACCGTTGGACATCGTTGGACACCGTTGGACACCGTGGGACAACGTGGGACAACGTGGGACAACGTGGGACAACGTGGGACAACGTGGGACAACGTGGGACAACGTGGGACAACGTGGGACATCGTGGGACAACGTGGGACAACGTGGGACAACGTGGGACAACGTGGGACACCGTTGGACAACGTGGGACACCGTTGGACACCGTTGGACATCGTTGGACACCGTGGGACAACGTGGGACAACGTGGGACAACGTGGGAAACCATGGAACAACGTGGGACAACGTGGGACAACGTGGGAAAACGTGGGACACCGTTGGACATCGTTGGACACCGTGGGACAACGTGGGACAACGTGGGACACCGTTGGACACCGTTGGACATCGTTGGACACCGTTGGACACCGTGGGACAACGTGGGACAACGTGGGACAACGTGGGACAACGTGGGACAACGTGGGACAACGTGGGACAACGTGGGACACCGTTGGACACCGTGGGACACCGTTGGACACCGTTGGACATCGTTGGACATCGTTGGACATCGTTGGACACCGTTGGACACCGTTGGACACCGTTGGACACCGTTGGACATCGGTGGACATCGTGGGACACCGTTGGACATCGTTGGACACCGTGGGACAACGTGGGACAACGTGGGACAACGTGGGACAGCGTGGGACACCGTTGGACACCGTTGGACATCGTTGGACACCGTTGGACACCGTGGGACAACGTGGGACAACGTGGGACAACGTGGGACAACGTGGGACAACGTGGGACAACGTAGGACAACGTGGGACAACGTGGGACACCGTTGGACATCGTTGGACAACGTGGGACATCGTGGGACAACGTGGGACAACGTGGGACAACGTGGGACAACGTGGGACACAGTTGGACACCGTTGGACATCGTTGGACACCGTTGGACACCGTGGGACAACGTGGGACAACGTGGGACAACGTGGGACAACGTGGGACAACGTGGGACAACGTGGGACAACGTGGGACACAGTTGGACACCGTTGGACATCGTTGGACACCGTTGGACACCGTGGGACAACGTGGGACAACGTGGGACAACGTGGGACAACGTGGGACAACGTGGGACAACGTGGGACACAGTTGGACACCGTTGGACATCGTTGGACACCGTTGGACACCGTGGGACAACGTGGGACAACGTGGGACAACGTGGGACAACGTGGGACAACGTGGGACAACGTGGGACAACGTGGGACATCGTGGGACAACGTGGGACAACGTGGGACAACGTGGGACAACGTGGGACACCGTTGGACAACGTGGGACACCGTTGGACATCGTTGGACACCGTGGGACAACGTGGGACAACGTGGGACAACGTGGGACACCGTTGGACACCGTTGGACACCGTTGGACACCGTTGGACATCGTTGGACACCGTGGGACAACGTGGGACAACGTGGGACAACGTGTTAAACCATGGAACAACGTGGGACAACGTGGGACACCGTTGGACATCGTTGGGCAACGTGGGACAACGTGGGACAACGTGGGACAACGTGGGACACCGTTGGACACCGTGGGACACCGTTGGACACCGTTGGACAGCGTTGGACACCGTGGGACAACGTGGGACAACGTGGGACAACGTGGGACAACGTGGGACAACGTGGGACAACGTGGGACAACGTGGGACAACGTGGGACATCGTTGGACACCGTTGGACATCGTTGGACACCGTGGGACAACGTGGGACATCCTTGGACACCGTGGGACAACGTGGGACAACGTGGGACACCGTTGGACATCGTTGGACACCGTTGGACACCGTGGGACAACGTGCGACAACGTGGGACAACGTGGGACAACGTGGGACAACGTGGGTCAACGTGGGACAACGTGGGACAACGTGGGACATCGTGGGACAACGTGGGACAACGTGGGACAACGTGGGACAACGTGGGACACCGTTGGACAACGTGGGACACCGTTGGACATCGTTGGACATCGTTGGACATCGTTGGACATCTTTGGACACCGTTGGACACCGTTGGACACCGTTGGACACCGTTGGACATCGGTGGACACCGTTGGACATCGTTGGACACCGTTGGACACCGTGGGACAACGTGGGACAACGTGGGACAACGTGGGACAACGTGGGACAACGTGGGACATCGTGGGACAACGTGGGACAACGTGGGACACCGTTGGACACCGTGGGACACCGTTGGACACCGTTGGACATCGTTGGACACCGTGGGACAACGTGGGACAACGTGGGACAACGTGGGAAACCATGGAACAACGTGGGACAACGTGGGACAACGTGGGAAAACGTGGGACACCGTTGGACATCGTTGGACACCGTGGGACAACGTGGGACAACGTGGGACACCGTTGGACACCGTTGGACATCGTTGGACACCGTTGGACACCGTGGGACAACGTGGGACAACGTGGGACAACGTGGGACATCGTTGGACACCGTTGGACATCGTTGGACATCGTTGGACATCGTTGGACACCGTTGGACACCGTTGGACACCGTTGGACACCGTTGGACATCGGTGGACATCGTGGGACACCGTTGGACATCGTTGGACACCGTGGGACAACGTGGGACAACGTGGGACAACGTGGGACAACGTGGGACACCGTTGGACACCGTTGGACATCGTTGGACACCGTTGGACACCGTGGGACAACGTGGGACAACGTGGGACAACGTGGGACAACGTGGGACAACGTGGGACAACGTAGGACAACGTGGGACAACGTGGGACACCGTTGGACATCGTTGGACAACGTGGGACATCGTGGGACAACGTGGGACAACGTGGGACAACGTGGGACAACGTGGGACACAGTTGGACACCGTTGGACATCGTTGGACACCGTTGGACACCGTGGGACAACGTGGGACAACGTGGGACAACGTGGGACAACGTGGGACAACGTGGGACAACGTGGGACAACGTGGGACACAGTTGGACACCGTTGGACATCGTTGGACACCGTTGGACACCGTGGGACAACGTGGGACAACGTGGGACAACCTGGGACAACGTGGGACTACGTGGGACAACGTGGGACATCGTGGGACAACGTGGGACAACGTGGGACAACGTGGGACAACGTGGGACACCGTTGGACAACGTGGGACACCGTTGGACATCGTTGGACATCGTTGGACACCGTGGGACAACGTGGGACAACGTGGGACAACGTGGGACACCGTTGGACACCGTTGGACACCGTTGGACACCGTTGGACATCGTTGGACACCGTGGGACAACGTGGGACAACGTGGGACAACGTGGGAAACCATGGAACAACGTGGGACAACGTGGGACACCGTTGGACATCGTTGGGCAACGTGGGACAACGTGGGACAACGTGGGACAACGTGGGAAACAATGGAACAACGTGGGACAACGTGGGACACCGTTGGACATCGTTGGGCAACGTGGGACAACGTGGGACAACGTGGGACAACGTGGGACAACGTGGGACAACGTGGGACAACGTGGGACAACGTGGGACAACGTGGGACAACGTGGGACACCGTTGGACAACGTGGGACAACGTGGGACAACGTGGGACAACGTGGGACATCGTGGGACAACGTGGGACAACGTGGGACAACGTGGGACAACGTGGGACACCGTTGGACAACGTGGGACACCGTTGGACATCGTTGGACATCGTTGGACATCGTTGGACATCGTTGGACACCGTTGGACACCGTTGGACACCGTTGGACACCGTTGGACACCGTTGGACATCGGTGGACATCGTGGGACACAGTTGGACACCGTTGGACATCGTTGGACACAGTGGGACAACGTGGGACAACGTGGGACACCGTTGGACACCGTTGGACACCGTTGGACACCGTTGGACATCGTTGGACACCGTGGGACACCGTGGGACAACGTGGGACAACGTGGGAAACAATGGAACAACGTGGGACAACGTGGGACACCGTTGGACATCGTTGGGCAACGTGGGACAACGTGGGACAACGTGGGACAACGTGGGACAACGTGGGACAACGTGGGACACCGTTGGACACCGTGGGACACCGTTGGACACCGTTGGACATCGTTGGACACCGTGGGACAACGTGGGACAACGTGGGACACCGTTGGACACCGTGGGACACCGTTGGACACCGTTGGACATCGTTGGACACCGTGGGACAACGTGGGACAACGTGGGACAACGTGGGACAACGTGGGACAACGTGGGACAACGTGGGACAACGTGGGACAACGTGGGACACCGTTGGACACCGTGGGACACCGTTGGACACCGTTGGACATCGTTGGACACCGCGGGACAACGTGGGACAACGTGGGACAACGTGGGACAACGTGGGACAACGTGGGACAACGTGGGACACCGTTGGACACCGTGGGACACCGTTGGACACCGTTGGACATCGTTGGACATCGTTGGACACCGTTGGACACCGTTGGACATCGTTGGACATCGTTGGACATCGTTGGACACCGTTGGACACCGTGGCACAACGTGCGACAACGTGGGACAACGTGGGACAACGTGGGACAACGTGGGACAACGTGGGACAACGTGGGACAACGTGGGACATCGTGGGACAACGTGGGACAACGTGGGACAACGTGGGACAACGTGGGACACCGTTGGACAACGTGGGACACCGTTGGACATCGTTGGACATCGTTGGACATCGTTGGACATCGTTGGACACCGTTGGACACCGTTGGACACCGTTGGACACCGTTGGACATCGGTGGACATCGTGGGACACAGTTGGACACCGTTGGACATCGTTGGACACAGTGGGACAACGTGGGACAACGTGGGACACCGTTGGACACCGTTGGACATCGTTGGACACCGTTGGACACCGTGGGACAACGTGGGACAACGTGGGACACCGTTGGACACCGTTGGACATCGTTGGACACCGTGGGACAACGTGGGACAACGTGGGACAACGTGGGAAACCATGGAACACCGTGGGACAACGTGGGACAACGTGGGAAATCGTGGGACACCGTTGGACATCGTTGGACACCGTGGGACAACGTGGGACAACGTGGGACACCGTTGGACACCGTTGGACATCGTTGGACACCGTTGGACACCGTGGGACAACGTGGGACAACGTGGGACAACGTGGGACAACGTTGGACACCGTTGGACATCGTTGGACATCGTTGGACATCGTTGGACACCGTTGGACACCGTTGGACACCGTTGGACACCGTTGGACATCGGTGGACATCGTGGGACACCGTTGGACATCGTTGGACACCGTGGGACAACGTGGGACAACGTGGGACAACGTGGGACAACGTGGGACACCGTTGGACACCGTTGGACATCGTTGGACACCGTGGGACAACGTAGGACAACGTGGGACAACGTGGGACAACGTAGGACAACGTGGGACAACGTGGGACAACGTAGGACAACGTGGGACAACGTGGGACACCGTTGGACATCGTTGGACAACGTGGGACATCGTGGGACAACGTGGGACAACGTGGGACAACGTGGGACAACGTAGGACAACGTGGGACAACGTGGGACAACGTAGGACAACGTGGGACAACGTGGGACACCGTTGGACATCGTTGGACAACGTGGGACATCGTGGGACAACGTGGGACAACGTGGGACAACGTGGGACAACGTGGGACACAGTTGGACACCGTTGGACATCGTTGGACACCGTTGGACACCGTGGGACAACGTGGGACAACGTGGGACAACGTGGGACAACGTGGGACAACGTGGGACAACGTGGGACAACGTGGGACACAGTTGGACACCGTTGGACATCGTTGGACACCGTTGGACACCGTGGGACAACGTGGGACAACGTGGGACAACGTGGGACAACGTGGGACAACGTGGGACAACGTGGGACAACGTGGGACACAGTTGGACACCGTTGGACATCGTTGGACACCGTTGGACACCGTGGGACAACGTGGGACAACGTGGGACAACGTGGGACAACGTGGGACAACGTGGGACAACGTGGGACAACGTGGGACATCGTGGGACAACGTGGGACAACGTGGGACAACGTGGGACAACGTGGGACACCGTTGGACAACGTGGGACACCGTTGGACATCGTTGGACACCGTGGGACAACGTGGGACAACGTGGGACAACGTGGGACACCGTTGGACACCGTTGGACATCGTTGGACACCGTGGGACAACGTGGGACAACGTGGGACAACGTGGGAAACCATGGAACAACGTGGGACAACGTGGGACACCGTTGGACATCGTTGGGCAACGTGGGACAACGTGGGACAACGTGGGACAACGTGGGACACCGTTGGACACCGTGGGACACCGTTGGACACCGTTGGACAACGTGGGACAACGTGGGACAACGTGGGACAACGTGGGACACCGTTGGACAACGTGGGACACCGTTGGACATCGTTGGACATCGTTGGACATCGTTGGACATCGTTGGACACCGTTGGACACCGTTGGACACCGTTGGACACCGTTGGACATCGGTGGACATCGTGGGACACAGTTGGACACCGTTGGACATCGTTGGACACAGTGGGACAACGTGGGACAACGTGGGACACCGTTGGACACCGTTGGACATCGTTGGACACCGTTGGACACCGTGGGACAACGTGGGACAACGTGGGACACCGTTGGACACCGTTGGACATCGTTGGACACCGTGGGACAACGTGGGACAACGTGGGACAACGTGGGAAACCATGGAACAACGTGGGACAACGTGGGACAACGTGGGAAATCGTGGGACACCGTTGGACATCGTTGGACACCGTGGGACAACGTGGGACAACGTGGGACACCGTTGGACACCGTTGGACATCGTTGGACACCGTTGGACACCGTGGGACAACGTGGGACAACGTGGGACAACGTGGGACAACGTTGGACACCGTTGGACATCGTTGGACATCGTTGGACATCGTTGGACACCGTTGGACACCGTTGGACACCGTTGGACACCGTTGGACATCGGTGGACATCGTGGGACACCGTTGGACACCGTTGGACACCGTGGGACAACGTGGGACAACGTGGGACAACGTGGGACAACGTGGGACACCGTTGGACACCGTTGGACATCGTTGGACACCGTGGGACAACGTAGGACAACGTGGGACAACGTGGGACAACGTAGGACAACGTGGGACAACGTGGGACACCGTTGGACATCGTTGGACAACGTGGGACATCGTGGGACAACGTGGGACAACGTGGGACAACGTGGGACAACGTGGGACACAGTTGGACACCGTTGGACATCGTTGGACACCGTTGGACACCGTGGGACAACGTGGGACAACGTGGGACAACGTGGGACAACGTGGGACAACGTGGGACAACGTGGGACAACGTGGGACACAGTTGGACACCGTTGGACATCGTTGGACACCGTTGGACACCGTGGGACAACGTGGGACAACGTGGGACAACGTGGGACAACGTGGGACAACGTGGGACAACGTGGGACAACGTGGGACACAGTTGGACACCGTTGGACATCGTTGGACACCGTTGGACACCGTGGGACAACGTGGGACAACGTGGGACAACGTGGGACAACGTGGGACAACGTGGGACAACGTGGGACAACGTGGGACATCGTGGGACAACGTGGGACAACGTGGGACACAGTTGGACACCGTTGGACATCGTTGGACACCGTTGGACACCGTGGGACAACGTGGGACAACGTGGGACAACGTGGGACAACGTGGGACAACGTGGGACAACGTGGGACAACGTGGGACACAGTTGGACACCGTTGGACATCGTTGGACACCGTTGGACACCGTGGGACAACGTGGGACAACGTGGGACAACGTGGGACAACGTGGGACAACGTGGGACAACGTGGGACAACGTGGGACACAGTTGGACACCGTTGGACATCGTTGGACACCGTTGGACACCGTGGGACAACGTGGGACAACGTGGGACAACGTGGGACAACGTGGGACAACGTGGGACAACGTGGGACAACGTGGGACATCGTGGGACAACGTGGGACAACGTGGGACAACGTGGGACAACGTGGGACACCGTTGGACAACGTGGGACACCGTTGGACATCGTTGGACACCGTGGGACAACGTGGGACAACGTGGGACAACGTGGGACACCGTTGGACACCGTTGGACATCGTTGGACACCGTGGGACAACGTGGGACAACGTGGGACAACGTGGGAAACCATGGAACAACGTGGGACAACGTGGGACACCGTTGGACATCGTTGGGCAACGTGGGACAACGTGGGACAACGTGGGACAACGTGGGACACCGTTGGACACCGTGGGACACCGTTGGACACCGTGGGACATCGTTGGACACCGTGGGACAACGTGGGACAACGTGGGACAACGTGGGACAACGTGGGACAACGTGGGACAACGTGGGACAACGTGGGACAACGTGGGACATCGTTGGACACCGTTGGACATCGGTGGACACCGTGGGACACCGTTGGACATCGTTGGACACCGTGGGACAACGTGGGACAACGTGGGACAACGTGGGACACCGTTGGACATCGTTGGACACCGTTGGACACTGTGGGACAACGTGGGACAACGTGGGACAACGTGGGACAACGTGGGACAACGTGGGACAACGTGGGACAACGTGGGACATCGTGGGACAACGTGGGACAACGTGGGACAACGTGGGACAACGTGGGACACCGTTGGACAACGTGGGACAACGTGGGACAACGTGGGACAACGTGGGACATCGTGGGACAACGTGGGACAACGTGGGACAACGTGGGACACCGTTGGACACCGTGGGACACCGTTGGACACCGTTGGACATCGTTGGACACCGTGGGACAACGTGGGACAACGTGGGACAACGTGGGACAACGTGGGACAACGTGGGACAACGTGGGACAACGTGGGACAACGTGGGACAACGTGGGACAACGTGGGACAACGTGGGACATCGTGGGACAACGTGGGACAACGTGGGACAACGTGGGACAACGTGGGACACCGTTGGACAACGTGGGACACCGTTGGACATCGTTGGACACCGTGGGACAACGTGGGACAACGTGGGACAACGTGGGACAACGTGGGACAACGTGGGACAACGTGGGACAACGTGGGACAACGTGGGACAACGTGGGACATCGTGGGACAACGTGGGACATCGTGGGACAACGTGGGACAACGTGGGACAACGTGGGACAACGTGGGACACCGTTGGACAACGTGGGACACCGTTGGACATCGTTGGACACCGTGGGACAACGTGGGACAACGTGGGACAACGTGGGACACCGTTGGACACCGTTGGACATCGTTGGACATCGTTGGACATCGTGGGACACCGTTGGACATCGTTGGACATCGTTGGACACCGTTGGACATCGTTGGACATCGTTGGACATCGTTGGACACCGTTGGACACTGTTGGACACCGTTGGACACCGTTGGACATCGGTGGACATCGTGGGACACTGTTGGACACAGTTGGACATCGTTGGACACCGTTGGACACCGTGGGACAACGTGGGACAACGTGGGACACCGTTGGACACCGTGGGACACCGTTGGACACCGTTGGACATCGTTGGACACCGTGGGACAACGTGGGACAACGTGGGACAACGTGGGAAACCATGGAACAACGTGGGACAACGTGGGACAACGTGGGAAAACGTGGGACACCGTTGGACATCGTTGGACACCGTGGGACAACGTGGGACACCGTTGGACAACGTGGGACACCGTTGGACATCGTTGGACATCGTTGGACATCGTTGGACATCGTTGGACACCGTTGGACACCGTTGGACACCGTTGGACACCGTTGGACATCGGTGGACATCGTGGGACACAGTTGGACACCGTTGGACATCGTTGGACACCGTGGGACAACGTGGGACAACGTGGGACACCGTTGGACACCGTTGGACACCGTTGGACACCGTTGGACATCGTTGGACACCGTGGGACAACGTGGGACAACGTGGGACAACGTGGGAAACCATGGAACAACGTGGGACAACGTGGGACACCGTTGGACATCGTTGGACAACGTGGGACAACGTGGGACAACGTGGGACAACGTGGGACAACGTGGGACACCGTTGGACACCGTGGGACACCGTTGGACACCGTTGGACATCGTTGGACAACGTGGGACAACGTGGGACAACGTGGGACAACGTGGGACAACGTGGGACAACGTGGGACAACGTGGGACAACGTGGGACAACGTGGGACAACGTGGGACATCGTGGGACAACGTGGGACAACGTGGGACAACGTGGGACAACGTGGGACACCGTTGGACACCGTTGGACATCGTTGGACACCGTTGGACACCGTGGGACAACGTGGGACAACGTGGGACAACGTGGGACAACGTGGGACAACGTGGGACAACGTGGGACAACGTGGGACAACGTGGGACATCGTGGGACAACGTGGGACATCGTGGGACAACGTGGGACAACGTGGGACAACGTGGGACAACGTGGGACACCGTTGGACAACGTGGGACACCGTTGGACATCGTTGGACACCGTGGGACAACGTGGGACAACGTGGGACAACGTGGGACACCGTTGGACACCGTTGGACATCGTTGGACATCGTTGGACATCGTGGGACACCGTTGGACATCGTTGGACATCGTTGGACACCGTTGGACATCGTTGGACATCGTTGGACATCGTTGGACACCGTTGGACACTGTTGGACACCGTTGGACACCGTTGGACATCGGTGGACATCGTGGGACACTGTTGGACACAGTTGGACATCGTTGGACACCGTTGGACACCGTGGGACAACGTGGGACAACGTGGGACACCGTTGGACACCGTGGGACACCGTTGGACACCGTTGGACATCGTTGGACACCGTGGGACAACGTGGGACAACGTGGGACAACGTGGGAAACCATGGAACAACGTGGGACAACGTGGGACAACGTGGGAAAACGTGGGACACCGTTGGACATCGTTGGACACCGTGGGACAACGTGGGACACCGTTGGACAACGTGGGACACCGTTGGACATCGTTGGACATCGTTGGACATCGTTGGACATCGTTGGACACCGTTGGACACCGTTGGACACCGTTGGACACCGTTGGACATCGGTGGACATCGTGGGACACAGTTGGACACCGTTGGACATCGTTGGACACCGTGGGACAACGTGGGACAACGTGGGACACCGTTGGACACCGTTGGACACCGTTGGACACCGTTGGACACCGTTGGACACCGTGGGACAACGTGGGACAACGTGGGACAACGTGGGAAACCATGGAACAACGTGGGACAACGTGGGACACCGTTGGACATCGTTGGGCAACGTGGGACAACGTGGGACAACGTGGGACAACGTGGGACAACGTGGGACACCGTTGGACACCGTGGGACACCGTTGGACACCGTTGGACATCGTTGGACAACGTGGGACAACGTGGGACAACGTGGGACAACGTGGGACAACGTGGGACAACGTGGGACAACGTGGGACAACGTGGGACAACGTGGGACAACGTGGGACATCGTGGGACAACGTGGGACAACGTGGGACAACGTGGGACAACGTGGGACACCGTTGGACACCGTTGGACATCGTTGGACACCGTTGGACACCGTGGGACAACGTGGGACAACGTGGGACAACGTGGGACAACGTGGGACAACGTGGGACAACGTGGGACACCGTTGGACACCGTTGGACATCGTTGGACACCGTTGGACACCGTGGGACAACGTGGGACAACGTGGGACAACGTGGGACAACGTGGGACAACGTGGGACAACGTGGGACAACGTCGGACAACGTGGGACATCGGTGGACATCGTGGGACACTGTTGGACACAGTTGGACATCGTTGGACACCGTTGGACACCGTGGGACAACGTGGGACAACGTGGGACAACGTGGGACAACGTGGGACAACGTGGGACAACGTGGGACACCGTTGGACACCGTGGGACACCGTTGGACACCGTTGGACATCGTTGGACACCGTGGGACAACGTGGGACAACGTGGGACAACGTGGGAAACCATGGAACAACGTGGGACAACGTGGGACAACGTGGGAAAACGTGGGACACCGTTGGACATCGTTGGACACCGTGGGACAACGTGGGACAACGTGGGACAACGTGGGACACCGTTGGACACCGTTGGACATCGTTGGACACCGTTGGACACCGTGGGACAACGTGGGACAACGTGGGACAACGTGGGACAACGTGGGACAACGTGGGACAACGTGGGACAACGTGGGACAACGTGGGACATCGTGGGACAACGTGGGACACCGTTGGACACCGTTGGACATCGTTGGACACCGTTGGACACCGTGGGACAACGTGGGACAACGTGGGACAACGTGGGACAACGTGGGACATCGGTGGACATCGTGGGACACTGTTGGACACAGTTGGACATCGTTGGACACCGTTGGACACCGTGGGACAACGTGGGACAACGTGGGACAACGTGGGACAACGTGGGACAACGTGGGACAACGTGGGACACCGTTGGACAACGTGGGACACCGTTGGACATCGTTGGACACCGTGGGACAACGTGGGACAACGTGGGACAACGTGGGACACCGTTGGACACCGTTGGACACCGTTGGACACCGTTGGACATCGTTGGACACCGTGGGACAACGTGGGACAACGTGGGACAACGTGGGAAACCATGGAACAACGTGGGACAACGTGGGACACCGTTGGACATCGTTGGGCAACGTGGGACAACGTGGGACAACGTGGGACAACGTGGGACACCGTTGGACACCGTGGGACACCGTTGGACACCGTTGGACATCGTTGGACACCGTGGGACAACGTGGGACAACGTGGGACAACGTGGGACAACGTGGGACAACGTGGGACAACGTGGGACACCGTTGGACAACGTGGGACAACGTGGGACAACGTGGGACAACGTGGGACATCGTGGGACAACGTGGGACAACGTGGGACAACGTGGGACAACGTGGGACACCGTTGGACAACGTGGGACACCGTTGGACATCGTTGGACATCGTTGGACATCGTTGGACATCGTTGGACACCGTTGGACACCGTTGGACACCGTTGGACACCGTTGGACATCGGTGGACATCGTGGGACACAGTTGGACACCGTTGGACATCGTTGGACACAGTGGGACAACGTGGGACAACGTGGGACACCGTTGGACACCGTTGGACACCGTTGGACACCGTTGGACATCGTTGGACACCGTGGGACACCGTGGGACAACGTGGGACAACGTGGGAAACAATGGAACAACGTGGGACAACGTGGGACACCGTTGGACATCGTTGGGCAACGTGGGACAACGTGGGACAACGTGGGACAACGTGGGACAACGTGGGACAACGTGGGACACCGTTGGACACCGTGGGACACCGTTGGACACCGTTGGACATCGTTGGACACCGTGGGACAACGTGGGACAACGTGGGACACCGTTGGACACCGTGGGACACCGTTGGACACCGTTGGACATCGTTGGACACCGTGGGACAACGTGGGACAACGTGGGACATCGTGGGACAACGTGGGACAACGTGGGACAACGTGGGACAACGTGGGACAACGTGGGACACCGTTGGACACCGTGGGACACCGTTGGACACCGTTGGACATCGTTGGACACCGCGGGACAACGTGGGACAACGTGGGACAACGTGGGACAACGTGGGACAACGTGGGACACCGTTGGACACCGTGGGACACCGTTGGACACCGTTGGACATCGTTGGACATCGTTGGACACCGTTGGACACCGTTGGACATCGTTGGACATCGTTGGACATCGTTGGACACCGTTGGACACCGTGGGACAACGTGCGACAACGTGGGACAACGTGGGACAACGTGGGACAACGTGGGACAACGTGGGACAACGTGGGACAACGTGGGACATCGTGGGACAACGTGGGACAACGTGGGACAACGTGGGACAACGTGGGACACCGTTGGACAACGTGGGACACCGTTGGACATCGTTGGACATCGTTGGACATCGTTGGACATCGTTGGACACCGTTGGACACCGTTGGACACCGTTGGACACCGTTGGACATCGGTGGACATCGTGGGACACAGTTGGACACCGTTGGACATCGTTGGACACAGTGGGACAACGTGGGACAACGTGGGACACCGTTGGACACCGTTGGACATCGTTGGACACCGTTGGACACCGTGGGACAACGTGGGACAACGTGGGACACCGTTGGACACCGTTGGACATCGTTGGACACCGTGGGACAACGTGGGACAACGTGGGACAACGTGGGAAACCATGGGACAACGTGGGACAACGTGGGACAGCGTGGGAAATCGTGGGACACCGTTGGACATCGTTGGACACCGTGGGACAACGTGGGACAACGTGGGACACCGTTGGACACCGTTGGACATCGTTGGACACCGTTGGACACCGTGGGACAACGTGGGACAACGTGGGACAACGTGGGACAACGTTGGACACCGTTGGACATCGTTGGACATCGTTGGACATCGTTGGACACCGTTGGACACCGTTGGACACCGTTGGACACCGTTGGACATCGGTGGACATCGTGGGACACCGTTGGACATCGTTGGACACCGTGGGACAACGTGGGACAACGTGGGACAACGTGGGACAACGTGGGACACCGTTGGACACCGTTGGACATCGTTGGACACCGTGGGACAACGTAGGACAACGTGGGACAACGTGGGACAACGTAGGACAACGTGGGACAACGTGGGACACCGTTGGACATCGTTGGACAACGTGGGACATCGTGGGACAACGTGGGACAACGTGGGACAACGTGGGACAACGTGGGACACAGTTGGACACCGTTGGACATCGTTGGACACCGTTGGACACCGTGGGACAACGTGGGACAACGTGGGACAACGTGGGACAACGTGGGACAACGTGGGACAACGTGGGACAACGTGGGACACAGTTGGACACCGTTGGACATCGTTGGACACCGTTGGACACCGTGGGACAACGTGGGACAACGTGGGACAACGTGGGACAACGTGGGACAACGTGGGACAACGTGGGACAACGTGGGACACAGTTGGACACCGTTGGACATCGTTGGACACCGTTGGACACCGTGGGACAACGTGGGACAACGTGGGACAACGTGGGACAACGTGGGACAACGTGGGACAACGTGGGACAACGTGGGACATCGTGGGACAACGTGGGACAACGTGGGACAACGTGGGACAACGTGGGACACCGTTGGACAACGTGGGACACCGTTGGACATCGTTGGACACCGTGGGACAACGTGGGACAACGTGGGACAACGTGGGACACCGTTGGACACCGTTGGACATCGTTGGACACCGTGGGACAACGTGGGACAACGTGGGACAACGTGGGAAACCATGGAACAACGTGGGACAACGTGGGACACCGTTGGACATCGTTGGGCAACGTGGGACAACGTGGGACAACGTGGGACAACGTGGGACACCGTTGGACACCGTGGGACACCGTTGGACACCGTTGGACATCGTTGGACACCGTGGGACAACGTGGGACAACGTGGGACAACGTGGGACAACGTGGGACAACGTGGGACAACGTGGGACAACGTGGGACAACGTGGGACATCGTTGGACACCGTTGGACATCGTTGGACATCGTGGGACACCGTTGGACATCGTTGGACACCGTGGGACAACGTGGGACAACGTGGGACAACGTGGGACACCGTTGGACATCGTTGGACACCGTTGGACACTGTGGGACAACGTGGGACAACGTGGGACAACGTGGGACAACGTGGGACAACGTGGGACAACGTGGGACAACGTGGGACATCGTGGGACAACGTGGGACAACGTGGGACAACGTGGGACAACGTGGGACACCGTTGGACAACGTGGGACAACGTGGGACAACGTGGGACAACGTGGGACATCGTGGGACAACGTGGGACAACGTGGGACAACGTGGGACACCGTTGGACACCGTGGGACACCGTTGGACACCGTTGGACATCGTTGGACACCGTGGGACAACGTGGGACAACGTGGGACAACGTGGGACAACGTGGGACAACGTGGGACAACGTGGGACAACGTGGGACAACGTGGGACAACGTGGGACAACGTGGGACAACGTGGGACATCGTGGGACAACGTGGGACAACGTGGGACAACGTGGGACAACGTGGGACACCGTTGGACAACGTGGGACACCGTTGGACATCGTTGGACACCGTGGGACAACGTGGGACAACGTGGGACAACGTGGGACAACGTGGGACAACGTGGGACAACGTGGGACAACGTGGGACATCGTGGGACAACGTGGGACATCGTGGGACAACGTGGGACATCGTGGGACAACGTGGGACAACGTGGGACAACGTGGGACAACGTGGGACACCGTTGGACAACGTGGGACACCGTTGGACATCGTTGGACACCGTGGGACAACGTGGGACAACGTGGGACAACGTGGGACACCGTTGGACACCGTTGGACATCGTTGGACATCGTTGGACATCGTGGGACACCGTTGGACATCGTTGGACATCGTTGGACACCGTTGGACATCGTTGGACATCGTTGGACATCGTTGGACACCGTTGGACGCTGTTGGACACCGTTGGACACCGTTGGACATCGGTGGACATCGTGGGACACTGTTGGACACAGTTGGACATCGTTGGACACCGTTGGACACCGTGGGACAACGTGGGACAACGTGGGACACCGTTGGACACCGTGGGACACCGTTGGACACCGTTGGACATCGTTGGACACCGTGGGACAACGTGGGACAACGTGGGACAACGTGGGAAACCATGGAACAACGTGGGACAACGTGGGACAACGTGGGAAAACGTGGGACACCGTTGGACATCGTTGGACACCGTGGGACAACGTGGGACACCGTTGGACAACGTGGGACACCGTTGGACATCGTTGGACATCGTTGGACATCGTTGGACATCGTTGGACACCGTTGGACACCGTTGGACACCGTTGGACACCGTTGGACATCGGTGGACATCGTGGGACACAGTTGGACACCGTTGGACATCGTTGGACACCGTGGGACAACGTGGGACAACGTGGGACACCGTTGGACACCGTTGGACACCGTTGGACACCGTTGGACATCGTTGGACACAGTGGGACAACGTGGGACAACGTGGGACAACGTGGGAAACCATGGAACAACGTGGGACAACGTGGGACACCGTTGGACATCGTTGGGCAACGTGGGACAACGTGGGACAACGTGGGACAACGTGGGACAACGTGGGACACCGTTGGACACCGTGGGACACCGTTGGACACCGCTGGACATCGTTGGACAACGTGGGACAACGTGGGACAACGTGGGACAACGTGGGACAACGTGGGACAACGTGGGACAACGTGGGACAACGTGGGACAACGTGGGACAACGTGGGACATCGTGGGACAACGTGGGACAACGTGGGACAACGTGGGACAACGTGGGACACCGTTGGACACCGTTGGACATCGTTGGACACCGTTGGACACCGTGGGACAACGTGGGACAACGTGGGACAACGTGGGACAACGTGGGACAACGTGGGACAACGTGGGACATCGGTGGACATCGTGGGACACTGTTGGACACAGTTGGACATCGTTGGACACCGTTGGACACCGTGGGACAACGTGGGACAACGTGGGACAACGTGGGACAACGTGGGACAACGTGGGACAACGTGGGACAACGTGGGACACCGTTGGACACCGTGGGACACCGTTGGACACCGTTGGACATCGTTGGACACCGTGGGACAACGTGGGACAACGTGGGACAACGTGGGAAACCATGGAACAACGTGGGACAACGTGGGACAACGTGGGAAAACGTGGGACACCGTTGGACATCGTTGGACACCGTGGGACAACGTGGGACAACGTGGGACAACGTGGGACACCGTTGGACACCGTTGGACATCGTTGGACACCGTTGGACACCGTGGGACAACGTGGGACAACGTGGGACAACGTGGGACAACGTGGGACAACGTGGGACAACGTGGGACAACGTGGGACAACGTGGGACATCGTGGGACAACGTGGGACACCGTTGGACACCGTTGGACATCGTTGGACACCGTTGGACACCGTGGGACAACGTGGGACAACGTGGGACAACGTGGGACAACGTGGGACATCGGTGGACATCGTGGGACACTGTTGGACACAGTTGGACATCGTTGGACACCGTTGGACACCGTGGGACAACGTGGGACAACGTGGGACAACGTGGGACAACGTGGGACAACGTGGGACAACGTGGGACAACGTGGGACACCGTTGGACACCGTGGGACACCGTTGGACACCGTTGGACATCGTTGGACACCGTGGGACAACGTGGGACAACGTGGGACAACGTGGGAAACCATGGAACAACGTGGGTCAACGTGGGACAACGTGGGAAAACGTGGGACACCGTTGGACATCGTTGGACACCGTGGGACAACGTGGGACAACGTGGGACAACGTGCTACACCGTTGGACACCGTTGGACATCGTTGGACACCGTTGGACACCGTGGGACAACGTGGGACAACGTGGGACAACGTGGGACAACGTGGGACAACGTGGGACAACGTGGGACAACGTGGGACAACGTGGGACATCGTGGGACAACGTGGGACAACGTGGGACAACGTGGGACAACGTGGGACACCGTTGGACAACGTGGGACACCGTTGGACATCGTTGGACATCGTTGGACATCGTTGGACATCGTTGGACACCGTTGGACACCGTTGGACACCGTTGGACACCGTTGGACATCGGTGGACATCGTGGGACACAGTTGGACACCGTTGGACATCGTTGGACACCGTGGGACAACGTGGGACAACGTGGGACACCGTTGGACACCGTTGGACACCGTTGGACACCGTTGGACATCGTTGGACACCGTGGGACAACGTGGGACAACGTGGGACAACGTGGGAAACCATGGAACAACGTGGGACAACGTGGGACACCGTTGGACATCGTTGGGCAACGTGGGACAATGTGGGACAACGTGGGACAACGTGGGACAACGTGGGACACCGTTGGACACCGTGGGACACCGTTGGACACCGTTGGACATCGTTGGACAACGTGGGACAACGTGGGACAACGTGGGACAACGTGGGACATCGTGGGACAACGTGGGACAACGTGGGACAACGTGGGACAACGTGGGACAACGTGGGACAACGTGGGACAACGTGGGACATCGTGGGACAACGTGGGACAACGTGGGACAACGTGGGACACCGTTGGACAACGTGGGACAACGTGGGACAACGTGGGACAACGTGGGACATCGTGGGACAACGTGGGACAACGTGGGACAACGTGGGACACCGTTGGACACCGTGGGACACCGTTGGACACCGTTGGACATCGTTGGACACCGTGGGACAACGTGGGACAACGTGGGACAACGTGGGACAACGTGGGACAACGTGGGACAACGTGGGACAACGTGGGACAACGTGGGACAACGTGGGACAACGTGGGACAACGTGGGACAACGTGGGACATCGTGGGACAACGTGGGACAACGTGGGACAACGTGGGACAACGTGGGACACCGTTGGACAACGTGGGACACCGTTGGACATCGTTGGACACCGTGGGACAACGTGGGACAACGTGGGACAACGTGGGACAACGTGGGACAACGTGGGACAACGTGGGACAACGTGGGACAACGTGGGACAACGTGGGACATCGTGGGACAACGTGGGACATCGTGGGACAACGTGGGACAACGTGGGACAACGTGGGACAACGTGGGACACCGTTGGACAACGTGGGACACCGTTGGACATCGTTGGACACCGTGGGACAACGTGGGACAACGTGGGACAACGTGGGACACCGTTGGACACCGTTGGACATCGTTGGACATCGTTGGACATCGCGGGACACCGTTGGACATCGTTGGACATCGTTGGACACCGTTGGACATCGTTGGACATCGTTGGACATCGTTGGACACCGTTGGACACTGTTGGACACCGTTGGACACCGTTGGACATCGGTGGACATCGTGGGACACTGTTGGACACAGTTGGACATCGTTGGACACCGTTGGACACCGTGGGACAACGTGGGACAACGTGGGACAACGTGGGACAACGTGGGACAACGTGGGACAACGTGGGACACCGTTGGACACCGTGGGACACCGTTGGACACCGTTGGACATCGTTGGACACCGTGGGACAACGTGGGACAACGTGGGACAACGTGGGAAACCATGGAACAACGTGGGACAACGTGGGACAACGTGGGAAAACGTGGGACACCGTTGGACATCGTTGGACACCGTGGGACAACGTGGGACAACGTGGGACAACGTGGGACACCGTTGTACACCGTTGGACATCGTTGGACACCGTTGGACACCGTGGGACAACGTGGGACAACGTGGGACAACGTGGGACAACGTGGGACAACGTGGGACAACGTGGGACATCGTGGGACAACGTGGGACAACGTGGGACAACGTGGGACACCGTTGGACAACGTGGGACACCGTTGGACATCGTTGGACATCGTTGGACATCGTTGGACATCGTTGGACACCGTTGGACACCGTTGGACACCGTTGGACACCGTTGGACATCGGTGGACATCGTGGGACACAGTTGGACACCGTTGGACATCGTTGGACACCGTGGGACAACGTGGGACAACGTGGGACAACGTGGGACATCGTGGGACAACGTGGGACAACGTGGGACAACGTGGGACAACGTGGGACACCGTTGGACACCGTTGGACATCGTTGGACACCGTTGGACACCGTGGGACAACGTGGGACAACGTGGGACAACGTGGGACAACGTGGGACAACGTGGGACAACGTGGGACACCGTTGGACACCGTTGGACATCGTTGGACACCGTTGGACACCGTGGGACAACGTGGGACAACGTGGGACAACGTGGGACAACGTGGGACAACGTGGGACAACGTGGGACAACGTGGGACAACGTGGGACATCGGTGGACATCGTGGGACACTGTTGGACACAGTTGGACATCGTTGGACACCGTTGGACACCGTGGGACAACGTGGGACAACGTGGGACAACGTGGGACAACGTGGGACAACGTGGGACAACGTGGGACACCGTTGGACACCGTGGGACACCGTTGGACACCGTTGGACATCGTTGGACACCGTGGGACAACGTGGGACAACGTGGGACAACGTGGGAAACCATGGAACAACGTGGGACAACGTGGGACAACGTGGGAAAACGTGGGACACCGTTGGACATCGTTGGACACCGTGGGACAACGTGGGACAACGTGGGACAACGTGGGACACCGTTGGACACCGTTGGACATCGTTGGACACCGTTGGACACCGTGGGACAACGTGGGACAACGTGGGACAACGAGGGACAACGTGGGACAACGTGGGAAAACGTGGGACAACGTGGGACAACGTGGGACATCGTGGGACAACGTGGGACACCGTTGGACACCGTTGGACATCGTTGGACACCGTTGGACACCGTGGGACAACGTGGGACAACGTGGGACAACGTGGGACAACGTGGGACAACGTGGGACAACGTGGGACATCGGTGGACATCGTGGGACACTGTTGGACACAGTTGGACATCGTTGGACACCGTTGGACACCGTGGGACAACGTGGGACAACGTGGGACAACGTGGGACAACGTGGGACAACGTGGGACAACGTGGGACAACGTGGGACACCGTTGGACACCGTGGGACACCGTTGGACACCGTTGGACATCGTTGGACACCGTGGGACAACGTGGGACAACGTGGGACAACGTGGGAAACCATGGAACAACGTGGGACAACGTGGGACAACGTGGGAAAACGTGGGACACCGTTGGACATCGTTGGACACCGTGGGACAACGTGGGACAACGTGGGACAACGTGCTACACCGTTGGACACCGTTGGACATCGTTGGACACCGTTGGACACCGTGGGACAACGAGGGACAACGTGGGACAACGTGGGACAACGTGGGACAACGTGGGACAACGTGGGACAACGTGGGACAACGTGGGACATCGTGGGACAACGTGGGACAACGTGGGACAACGTGGGACAACGTGGGACACCGTTGGACAACGTGGGACACCGTTGGACATCGTTGGACATCGTTGGACATCGTTGGACATCGTTGGACACCGTTGGACACCGTTGGACACCGTTGGACACCGTTGGACATCGGTGGACATCGTGGGACACAGTTGGACACCGTTGGACATCGTTGGACACCGTGGGACAACGTGGGACAACGTGGGACACCGTTGGACACCGTTGGACACCGTTGGACACCGTTGGACATCGTTGGACACCGTGGGACAACGTGGGACAACGTGGGACAACGTGGGAAACCATGGAACAACGTGGGACAACGTGGGACACCGTTGGACATCGTTGGGCAACGTGGGACAACGTGGGACAACGTGGGACAACGTGGGACACCGTTGGACACCGTGGGACACCGTTGGACACCGTTGGACATCGTTGGACAACGTGGGACAACGTGGGACAACGTGGGACAACGTGGGACAACGTGGGACAACGTGGGACAACGTGGGACAACGTGGGACAACGTGGGACAACGTGGGACATCGTGGGACAACGTGGGACAACGTGGGACAACGTGGGACAACGTGGGACACCGTTGGACAACGTGGGACACCGTTGGACATCGTTGGACACCGTGGGACAACGTGGGACAACGTGGGACAACGTGGGACACCGTTGGACACCGTGGGACAACGTGGGACAACGTGGGACATCGTGGGACAACGTGGGACAACGTGGGACACCGTTGGACACCGTGGGACACCGTTGGACACCGTGGGACACCGTTGGACACCGTTGGACATCGTTGGACACCGTGGGACAACGTGGGACAACGTGGGACAACGTGGGAAACCATGGAACAACGTGGGACAACGTGGGACAACGTGGGAAAACGTGGGACACCGTTGGACATCGTTGGACACCGTGGGACAACGTGGGACAACGTGGGACACGGTTGGACACCGTTGGACATCGTTGGACACCGTTGGACACCGTGGGACAACGTGGGACAACGTGGGACAACGTGGGACAACGTTGGACACCGTTGGACATCGTTGGACATCGTTGGACATCGTTGGACACCGTTGGACACCGTTGGACACCGTTGGACACCGTTGGACATCGGTGGACATCGTGGGACACCGTTGGACATCGTTGGACACCGTGGGACAACGTGGGACAACGTGGGACAACGTGGGACAACGTGGGACACCGTTGGACACCGTTGGATATCGTTGGACACCGTTGGACACCGTGGGACAACGTGGGACAACGTGGGACAACGTGGGACAACGTGGGACAACGTGGGACAACGTGGGACAACGTGGGACAACGTAGGACAACGTGGGACAACGTGGGACACCGTTGGACATCGTTGGACAACGTGGGACATCGTGGGACAACGTGGGACAACGTGGGACAACGTGGGACAACGTGGGACACAGTTGGACACCGTTGGACATCGTTGGACACCGTTGGACACCGTGGGACAACGTGGGACAACGTGGGACAACGTGGGACAACGTGGGACAACGTGGGACAACGTGGGACACAGTTGGACACCGTTGGACATCGTTGGACACCGTTGGACACCGTGGGACAACGTGGGACAACGTGGGACAACGTGGGACAACGTGGGACAACGTGGGACAACGTGGGACAACGTGGGACACAGTTGGACACCGTTGGACATCGTTGGACACCGTTGGACACCGTGGGACAACGTGGGACAACGTGGGACAACGTGGGACAACGTGGGACAACGTGGGACAACGTGGGACAACGTGGGACATCGTGGGACAACGTGGGACAACGTGGGACAACGTGGGACAACGTGGGACACCGTTGGACAACGTGGGACACCGTTGGACATCGTTGGACACCGTGGGACAACGTGGGACAACGTGGGACAACGTGGGACACCGTTGGACACCGTTGGACACCGTTGTACACCGTTGGACATCGTTGGACACCGTGGGACAACGTGGGACAACGTGGGACAACGTGGGAAACCATGGAACAACGTGGGACAACGTGGGACACCGTTGGACATCGTTGGGCAACGTGGGACAACGTGGGACAACGTGGGACAACGTGGGACACCGTTGGACACCGTGGGACACCGTTGGACACCGTTGGACATCGTTGGACACCGTGGGACAACGTGGGACAACGTGGGACAACGTGGGACAACGTGGGACAACGTGGGACAACGTGGGACAACGTGGGACAACGTGGGACAACGTGGGACAACGTGGGACATCGTTGGACACCGTTGGACATCGTTGGACACCGTGGGACAACGTGGGACATCGTTGGACACCGTGGGACAACGTGGGACAACGTGGGACAACGTGGGACACCGTTGGACATCGTTGGACACCGTTGGACACTGTGGGACAACGTGGGATAACGTGGGACAACGTGGGACAACGTGGGACAACGTGGGACAACGTGGGACAACGTGGGACAACGTGGGACAACGTGGGACAACGTGGGACATCGTGGGACAACGTGGGACAACGTGGGACAACGTGGGACAACGTGGGACAACGTGGGACACCGTTGGACAACGTGGGACAACGTGGGACAACGTGGGACAACGTGGGACATCGTGGGACAACGTGGGACAACGTGGGACAACGTGGGACACCGTTGGACACCGTGGGACGCCGTTGGACACCGTTGGACATCGTTGGACACCGTGGGACAACGTGGGACAACGTGGGACAACGTGGGACAACGTGGGACAACGTGGGACAACGTGGGACAACGTGGGACAACGTGGGACAACGTGGGACATCGTGGGACAACGTGGGACAACGTGGGACAACGTGGGACAACGTGGGACAACGTGGGACAACGTGGGACACCGTTGGACACCGTTGGACATCGTTGGACACCGCTGGACACCGTGGGACAACGTGGGACAACGTGGGACAACGTGGGACAACGTGGGACACCGTTGGACACCGTTGGACATCGTTGGACACCGTTGGACACCGTGGGACAACGTGGGACAACGTGGGACATCGTGGGACATCGTTGGACATCGTTGGACACCGTTGGACATCGTTGGACATCGTTGGACATCGTTGGACACCGTTGGACACTGTTGGACACCGTTGGACACCGTTGGACATCGGGGGACATCGTGGGACACCGTTGGACACAGTTGGACATCGTTGGACACCGTTGGACACCGTGGGACAACGTGGGAAAACGTGGGACAACGTGGGACAACGTGGGACAACGTGGGACAACGTGGGACAACGTGGGACACCGTTGGACACCGTGGGACACCGTTGGACACCGTTGGACATCGTTGGACACCGTGGGACAACGTGGGACAACGTGGGACAACGTGGGAAACCATGGAACAACGTGGGACAACGTGGGACAACGTGGGAAAACGTGGGACACCGTTGGACATCGTTAGACACCGTGGGACAACGTGGGACAACGTGGGACAACGTGGGACACCGTTGGACACCGTTGGACATCGTTGGACACCGTTGGACACCGTGGGACAACGTGGGACAACGTGGGACAACGTGGGACAACGTGGGACAACGTGGGACAACGTGGGACAACGTGGGACAACGTGGGACATCGTGGGACAACGTGGGACAACGTGGGACAACGTGGGACAACGTGGGACACCGTTGGACAACGTGGGACACCGTTGGACATCGTTGGACATCGTTGGACATCGTTGGACATCGTTGGACACCGTTGGACACCGTTGGACACCGTTGGACACCGTTGGACATCGGTGGACATCGTGGGACACAGTTGGACACCGTTGGACATCGTTGGACACCGTGGGACAACGTGGGACAACGTGGGACACCGTTGGACACCGTTGGACACCGTTGGACACCGTTGGACATCGTTGGACACCGTGGGACAACGTGGGACAACGTGGGACAACGTGGGACAACGTGGGAAACCATGGAACAACGTGGGACAACGTGGGACACCGTTGGACATCGTTGGGCAACGTGGGACAACGTGGGACAACGTGGGACAACGTGGGACAACGTGGGACACCGTTGGACACCGTGGGACACCGTTGGACACCGTTGGACATCGTTGGACAACGTGGGACAACGTGGGACAACGTGGGACAACGTGGGACACCGTTGGACAACGTGGGACACCGTTGGACATCGTTGGACACCGTGGGACTACGTGGGACAACGTGGGACAACGTGGGACAACGTGGGACAACGTGGGACAACGTTTGACAACGTGGGACAACGTGGGACAACGTGGGACATCGTGGGACAACGTGGGACAACGTGGGACAACGTGGGACAACGTGGGACAACGTGGGACACCGTTGGACATCGTTGGACACCGTGGGACAACGTGGGACAACGTGGGACAACGTGGGACACCGTTGGACACCGTTGGACATCGTTGGACACCGTTGGACACCGTGGGACAACGTGGGACAACGTGGGACAACGTGGGACAACGTGGGACAACGTGGGACAACGTGGGACACCGTTGGACACCGTTGGACATCGTTGGACATCGTTGGACATCGTGGGACACCGTTGGACATCGTTGGACATCGTTGGACACCGTTGGACATCGTTGGACATCGTTGGACATCGTTGGACACCGTTGGACACCGTTGGACTCCG